>NW_008633578.1:0-645 GCF_000691845.1 Merops nubicus | reverse complement strand
ATATCCCAGAGCATCCCTCATCCTCATCCTCATCCCACAGCACCCCACAGCCCCATCCCAACGAATCCCATATCCTCATCCTCATCCTCATCCCAGTGCATCCCACAGCCCCATCCCTCATATCCCAGAGCATCCCTCATCCTCATCCTCATCCCACAGCACCCCACAGCCCCATCCCAACGAATCCCATATCCTCATCCTCATCCTCATCCCAGTGCATCCCACAGCCCCATCCCTCAGCATCCTGTATCCCTGAGCATCCCACATCCCCATCCCAGAGCATCCCCATCCCAAAGAATCCCATATCCCAGAGCATCCCTCATCCTCATTCCAGAGCATCCTGTATCCAGTAACCCCATCCCTGAGCACCCCACAGCCCCATCCCAAACAATCCCATATCCCAGAGCATCCCTCATCCTCATCCCAGAGCATCCTGTATCCCTGAGCATCCCACACCCCCATCCCAGAGCATCCCGTGTCCCACAGCATCCCTCATCCTCATCCCACACCCCCATCCCAGAGCATCCTGCATCTCCCTCCCTGAGCATTCCTGATCCCAGAGTATCCCACAGCCCTGATCCCAAACTATTCCACATTCCTGATCCCAGAGTGTGCTGCATCCCTGTCCCTGGAGCATCCTGTATC
>NW_008633577.1:1372-29209 GCF_000691845.1 Merops nubicus | reverse complement strand
CCCACCCTCTCTGTTTTCTGCATACGCAGTCGGCCTTCCTAAAACAGAGACCTCTTGCTTTAAAAAGAGACGGCGCCTGGATCTACGGGCCTTTCCAAATATTTGTTTTATTGCCAAGCCTTCGCAGAGGTCAAGGAGGAACAGGCTCCCTCACTCCTAAGCTCCATTCCGGCTTGCTCTGCCGGCTGTTTCTCCGCCTGTCTCTTCTGCTCCAGTAATCACCAGCCTGCCGGCACACCGAGACGGAGAATAGCAGGAGCAGCAGACGGCTGGCTGGGTCATGGACCAGCAAGCAGATCTCCAAGCGCAGGGTACAGGCAGCTTGCATCAACTGCAAACCAAACCCTGGGAATTTGGGGCCTAGTCTGTCAGGATGGGAAATATCAGGTTGCCCTTCAAAGAACACCAGGACTTTCAGTGCCCCAACATGCTCCAACCTGGCCGTGCTGGACTTTGCTGCTTCAAAGCACATCAGGCTTTGAAACAAGCGCTAAATCTGTCAGACAAGCAGGAAGAAAAAGCAAAACCCAGTCCAGGCCATCTCACAGCCAGCCTTTACCATCCAAGGACTGTGCATTGGTCAAGGGAATAGGAAATGAACAGGGACTGGCAAGGGATGTGAACCAACAGTAAATCACCCCAGAAACTGGGATGGGTGATCAGTAGCCATCTCCCACCCACCCTTAGCTGCACACACTCAGCCAGTACATATAGCCTGTTTTTTCCAATGCAGTTCGTGTTGTCGCCGTCTTGAATGTGTTACAACGTGCTATTGACTGCTGGCTGGAGACCTTTGTGCAGCCTCCCCTCTTGGCCCCACAGATCAAACACAGACAGACTCTGCCCTCCGTGCAGAACACCCCAGATTCAGAAGGGGCAGGGGAAAGAAGAGGTCTGGGAGGTTCAATGCCCCAAAGCATCTGAGCTGGCCTTCCTGCACAGAGGTCCCGCCAAGGCCGGAGGAAGTGAGTCACTGCTGGGGCTGGAGGGGGCGCCGGGGCTCAGCCACCCCCTGGAAGGGCCTGGAGCAGCAGACAAGCTCTGCCCAGGGATCAGCCAGCATTCGATTCCTGTTTGTGTCCCAAATGAATCATTCCCAACAGCTGTCACCGTGCCTGACTGTGCTCCTCATGTGCTTTCTATTAGCTGAGAAAACAAGCCAGGCTGCTCCCGAGCAAGGGGAGTTTGCCTTGTGGCACTGGGGGGAGCAGAGAACCTGGGAAATGTGACTCTGCTTTAACCCTGCACACAAGGCACTGGTTTCTGTGAGTGGGTGCAGACACCACTTCTTTCACCACTTTCAGAAGTGGCCTTGATCCCACTTCTGCCCAACTTTCTTCTCCCCTCAGCTTTCTAAATGCAACTTCTGTGGATGTTCTGTAGTCAAGTTGACTCCCACATACATGCCACTATTCCTCAAAAGCTGAAACCCTACACCTGGCAGAGCCAGCTTTTCAAGATGTATTTTAAGAGACCACAATTTAAGGCACTGCCCAAAAAAACCTTCCCATTCAAAAATGGTAAAGCCTGCAAGGCATGGCTACAAACAGCACCACATAACCAGGAGGGAACCTTAGCACAGAGTCAGAGAAGGGAATAAGGGCCTTCAACAGCATGGAAAAAAAAACACAGTGGAAAAAAGCCTAAGCCAAATGGATGGAAAGTCACAGCCTCCCTGTAAGTCTCTGTGCCTCAGTTTCACCTCTTTTGCTAAGCAGAGGTGAGGGTGACCGCAGGGGGCTGGAAGGACCCAATAGCTCTTAAAGCTCTTTGGTGTACTCAGAGGAAAGGAGCTATAGACATGCAAAAGTGTGGCTATTAATTGAAAAAGCACAAAGGGAACAGCCTAGGCTTCACTCCCCTCCTGCCTGGGTCACACCCCTATAGGAAAAAAGCTAGGGTTGTGCTTTCCACCTCAGCCAAAAATAATCAGCAAGCTGCAGGGGGTGGAAGGCCTGGGGAGGGAGAGAAAATTTCTCTTCTCAGGCTGCCAGAGCAGAGAGGCTGCAGCACATAATGAGAAATGCATTCCTTCCCTTCCCATTCCCCCCTCCTGCAGCCACCTCTTCACACAAAAAGTGCCTAGGCCTGCTCCAAAAGACACAGGAGTGTGAAGTCCAAGCCAGTGGCTCTCCCCTTCCCTTGAGACAAAGAGTCTGCAAACTGAAATAGGAGGTCTGTGCATTAATCCCACTGCTGCTCTCAGATGGCCTCCAGCCCCCACCAAGCGTAGGTCAGGGCGAATGGGGGACACAGAGTGATGCTGAGAGGACAGACAGGTAATGCTGCAAACCCAGGCTGGGCACAGTCCCCTCCCAGTGCCCCACCAGCCCCCCAGGAGCCAGCCCCACCACCACACTCCCGGGCTTCAGAGCCACGCCACAGCCCTGCAGGACACTCACCTAATAGACCCAAACTGATAATTCAGCAGAAGAAAAGCATTTGTTGGACTGAAATCCCATTTCTCAGAGAAATACGCCACTGGAGGGACTGAACAGCACTGACTTCTGATAATTTTTAAACAAAACCTTCCAAAAGTGGAATTTAGCCATTTGAAAAATTGCTCAGTGTCTCAGCCCTCTCATTCACCCACATTCAGGGTGCACACTGTACTACATTGGACATGGTGTCCCATACACATTCACAACAGAAAACTACTTGCATTCACTTTGTTTCACCCATGTCCACTGAAACCAAGGCAGCATCTTCATCCAGTGTTCTACGTGAGCCCAGTGGACTCACTCCAACATCAACCAGGCCAGAGAAGAGAGCAGAACTGCCTAGTAACAGGTCAGACACCTCTCACATCCACTATTTACTGACAGCCAGTAAAAAGCAGCTGGTTTTTGTGCCAACATCACCTGCAAAACCCCACTACCTAAACCCAGGACCACGCTGAACATTCCCCTATATTGTTTCAATTAAAAAACCAAAAAACTTCAGTCGTCCAGGCAACATTATAGACAGCAGTGGGGAAAAGAATAAAGGGAAATAAAGTAACAAACTCATAACTAAACCCAGCCCAGACCTCCATCACAGGGTTTCAGGGCATACACAGAAAACTCCTAGGTGTTAATCAAAGTTCTTCCTCCAGTGTTAGGTAGGAAATCCCCATGGCCTCTGTCTGGTGTGTGTGCAACAGGCTGTCCTGCTTGTCTGTGCTGGAGATAACCTCTGGACCCACACAGAAGTTCATTCTCAATCTAGTCCTTGTACTTTCACTGCTGAACAAAGTCAGTCTGTGTCAAAAGACAGCTGATGTGTGTGGTGTTAAGCACGTTATTGCTTCCAGCTTTCATTTTCCAGAAGATGTTGCTGGGGCTGCTGACAGGGCCCATATCCTGCAGAGATGGACTTGACTAGAGTAACAATTTGCTTTCTCCAGCGTCCTACTGCTGACCCTTGTCTGCGATTGTTGTGTTTCACATGGCCACACTTCCTCCTCTTAGAAACTTGGCTGCTCTCCAGAGGATGTTCAGGAGAGCAATACGGGTCAGAACAACCCTCCACCTTAAACTCCCCAGCATCTTCTCCTCAGCCACTCCTTTTCCACGTCATTAGCATGAGGGCTGTAGGATGCCAGGAAGAGGAAGCCTTCAGTGGGAGCTCAGGGCTAATTGACATGCCTTTCAGGCAGCAGCGGTGCCAGGAATCAAACTGCTGTCCCCAGGGAGTGGCGGCAGAGGCAGCACAAACCTTCCTCACTGGCAGACGAGCTTTTCCATTTCCTTGGTTTCAAATCTTGCTTCTGTTCTCCCCAGTCTCTGCTGTGGCTCCAGCCGTGAATTCTAGGGAAGCCCAGCTGCCTCAGCAGGTATGGTCTCGTTAATGAGCAATTAGCTCCTAGCCTAATTGGGCAGCAGAATGGCTAATGAGCCCAGCCATGGTTGTCTGTGCCCTCATTATCCTGTGCTCAGCCAGTGGTAATACTGAACTGCTGTCCCACTTCCATCACGCCACCATCAGAGCACTGGCTGAAAGCTTAGATGTGCCAGTGCTCGCTGCCTTTTGGAGCTCTAAAGCTGATGGTTTGTCTTCCCTGTTTTCCTCCAGCAGGCCTGGAAAAGCTTCTCTCATCCCTGCTCTACACAACCAGATCCTCCCTCCCTTGTCTGACTCCTACTCTTTCACTCACGTCTTCCATCTCTATTCTATGCACTTGTGAATGTACATACAAATATTTAGGCACTTGTCTATGCATAAAGACATATTTATATATACCCACACACAAGGCTGAGACCTGTGGCAATGAACAAGGGTGGTGGTTACCCAAGGAACACAAGAGGTTATCAAGAAGGTGGGCTAACCAACCCAGGCACTCAGCACCCAGAGAGGAATCCCTGCACCACAGGCTGTGCAGTGCTGGGAAGGAGGCAGGCAAGGCTAATCCAGATCCTTGCTTTGCAATTCTAAGTCACAAATCTTCTGGAGTCCTAAGTTCAAGTTGGAAATCACACAAGCCTGTTTTGATTTGTTCTACTTTGGATTCCAAGTTAGGGAGTTACCAGCTGTTGGATCTCACCCAGCATCATAAGTCTTTTCTATCATTTTTATCCTTGAGGTGAACAGTAAGGATAGAAGCAGAAAACTGAGCTGCTGCTTCTCTGCAACAGCCACTGACCAGACTTTGCTGAACTGCTAGAAGGCTGGGAAATCTTCATGAAGTTGTCAGTCTCACAGGTCTGAACACACCAATTAAAAAGACTCTATCCTCATCCATCTCAAAGCATCCTACACGAGAATGATTATTTCACAGCTACAGCAGTTTTTAACAGAGACCCTCAACATTATGCACCAGCTGACTGTGACACAGGAAAGATGCACTACCCAGGTAAGCAGCAAAGCTCCTTGGCAGAACATGCATTTCCTTTCCAGCATTTGGAGTCAGAGATCTCTCATGAAAAGTGGCACGTGGCCCCTAATGACAGTTGATAGTCATGGCTGTGGGGTGGGGAGCATGGGGTGTTATCTTTTTGTTTGGGGTTTGTTTGTGGTTTTTTTTTTTTTTTTTTTTTCCCCCTTATCCAGCTGGTGGGTTTTGGATAATCTAAGTCCCATTACTAAGATGTGAAATATTTCACAGCTCTACCTGCAGCAGCAATGAACTATGTTCCTTCTAGGATTGATTATTCCAACTTCCTGCTGTTCCTGATAAGGCTTTCCAGTGGCTGCTGATGATTTTAAACATGGCTTCTTCTGCCTCCAGGGTCTGTCTTATATTAGATTATCTCAACATATCACACCCGCGTTTTAGTCACTTCACTGCCTTCCCGTTAAGAACCAAAATGATTTTTTAACTGCTCTTTTGCCCTAGAAGGACTTATTTGACCTTGTTTTACCCCACCTAGTGGTTCTCCTCCTAGGTGCTCCATGAAATCTGCCAGAACAAGAGATCCCGTTACCTCCTGCACATTGTAAGACACCTCCATGTCTCTGCTCTTCACTGAGCATTTTTACTTTCATTGAACTGTATGTTTTGGAAACTGAACTGAAAATCGACATATTTTCCCCCTTCTCACCCTCTGTACAAAGGTTTTACCATTGCTTTCTCTGAGAGTCTTGGAACAGTGAGCCAACCTCATCACCCACCCAGGACAAACTCCCTTGGGATCAGCAGCAGTGAGGGCAGAACTATGGGTGCCAATGCTGCTGTCAGAGCAGACATCACATGGGGGCAAAACCACTCCTCAACACTTTACACATAAGGAGAAAAGAAAGACCAGGTCAAAGACCCCACTGTAAGTACTGAGCTTTTTCTTTTTTTTTAGGCCAAAGCCTCTCACCATTTAGTTATTCTTGCCCAAGCTGTTAGTAACCAACTAAAATCCACCACATCGTCCATTTAGGGCAGAGACAAACTTCTTTCATCATGGCTACCCAAGGTTACATCAGGCCCGTTCAGAACCTGTTTCACTTAATATCTCAAGAGTATTTCACAATCCTTAATGCAAGGTTCATACCCCTGCAAGTCTGAAGAACAGGAGGCTGAAGCACTGAGAAAGACTGAGCTAGCAACAGCAGAGAAACCTTCCCGTAAACCCCAGGCTGTGCACTGAGCCATTAACAACCTAGAGTAGTGCCTTTAAAGGGCTCACTTAATGAATGAAACTAATGCTGGAGCACAAGCCAATTAGAGAAGCTTCTCACGTCTTTTCCCTAGCATGTGCCAAAATCCTTCCTTGCTATTGGGAAAAAGAGGAGCACGGTCATGTGCACGGGATTGATTTCCCAGAAGCCCAAGGCTGCATAATAGCAGGCATTGCAGAGGGGCAGGCAGCAGGCAGAATCCTCTGTGCATTTCTGACAGTCTTGCCTTTTACTGTGGGCTCCCCACAGCGTTTCTTTTTAAAAAAGCTTTTGCACAGCCCTGTTTATATCTCCTGGCTCACCCACCTCCTCTTGCTAATATTTTATTTATTGCATCCTGATCCTAACGAGTGAGCTTCTTCTCCAATCACTGCTAATTGGACTGGGTGTCTCTCCAGAGCCTGCATGCACACAGGTCTAGGCAGAACATAGATGTGCTCTGCAATTCACAGCAAGTATTGGGCTCGAGTATAGCAAGGACAGACTGTGCAAAGACCAGAGCACTTAAATAGATGTATCTTACCCACAAGTCCAGGTGTCAGCCACAATTAATATTGCATTTCACCAAAAGCATGAGATAACAAAAGACTGGTCAAGCCTATACACTGATGTGGCAAAAGCAACACAAAGCCAGGCACCTAAGAACTATTTCTCTTCTCTCTCTGGACTGTTTCAAAAAGCTGGCTACTGGCTCAGGGTTGAACCTTGTTGATCCCAAAGTCATGACTCTGTCTTTGACATTGTCAAAAAGTTTTCACAGCTAAAAATGCAGAATTGCCTTTTCAGGGTAACCATAGTTTTCAGGGTTCCATAGTTGGTACCCTTCTTTTGTATCCTCAGAACAAAAGTGGAGAATATGAGGTGAGGTTGTGAAAGCAGAATGGGGGACTTGCCAGGAGCTAAATAGTGGTTGAGGGCCTTGCAGTAAAAACTGAATGAAAGGGTATTTCTGGAAGCTAGAAAGATAGGACTGCAGCCCAAGGAAATGTCTCCAGAAAATAAGCAGTAAATCTTGTTCCCTGTGTGTAAGAAATCAATATTGGTATTGGACCAGGGACATCAGAAATGGCAGAAGGGGCTTCCACACTGAAAAGGTATTTACAGCACAGTCATCACAGAGCTGTACTTCACCTACTGAATTCAGCCATTTCACAGGACTGACAGCAGCCATTTCTCACCCACTGCAGAAGGTAAGAACAGTCTGGCCAACCCTATGTATCAATACAGGAAAGGCAACTCCAAGGAGGCCCTTCTAAGAATGTTTTGATATGTGGATACATGAAGAACTCATTTAAGTAGGTTAATTTCCATGGAAATAGTTAAAAGGAGACCTGCAGAAACTACATGTAGGAGCTGGTAGCAAGTCAGGAGTTGCTCAAAGCAGGGTTTAAACTTCTGACCTTCCAGCTCTGGGAAGGCAGAGGTGGGAGGGGGTAGGAAAACAGTAGAGGTGGGTGTGGAGTAGAGAAGAAGGTCATAAATCTTTTCATTCCTCCACAAGCATTCAGAGTGACATGAGTGAGTTGTTCCCCACCAGCAATGCTGCACACAGATGAGGAGCTGAGCAGGTGGGCTGCAGAATCTGGTCTCGGGTAGAGTCTACAGAACAGTTCTACAACAAATGAGTGATTTGTGAGTCTGGCTGCAGCCAAATCACCTTCTGCTACCAAGTGAGTAATGGCAAGTTAAGTGGAGAAATCCACAAGTTCAGGCATCCCTGCATGGGGGATGAGGGAGATGTGCTCCTTGGTGCATGGCAGAGTGGGGTGCTGTCATTCATCTCCTCACCAAAGACTGCATTAAAAATAAAAGCTGAAAAGCCACCAGCTGGATGCCATGCACATGCTGGGCAGAAGGCCAAGGGTCTTGCTCTTTCTCACTTTACAAACAGACCTCTAGCATAGGAGACACTAAATATCAAAGGGCACAGCTTAAACTGTCCCACATACTTGCCAGGGTCGGTGGGGAGAGGGTTAACACCTGGCTGTGAGGACAACATGAAAACCAAAGAAGGCTCTTTCCTAGCAACAGGCTGGTTCATTCCAAGTTCATTAGTGGAGTGATCAGGTGGTTTTTGCTTTTGGCTACTCCTGAACGACTTCCACCTGGCTGGGATTCAGTCAGTCACCACAGACTGCACCAACACACTCCAGCTCTTGACACTGGAGTTCCCACTCCTTGCCACAGGCCTGAGGACATCTGCAGAAGGACCCTGCACACAGATGGTTCTGCCCTGCTGCAACTAAAGAGCTGGAAAGCAGGCACACTGTCTTTCTTCCCATGTCCCAGCACATGCATCTTTATGCCCTCTGCCACAGAAAGTCCTGTTGTTCTGTGCTTAAGCCATTGAGTCAGGAAGGGGCACAAGTCTGAACAGCCCAGAAAGAGAGTGTGTGCAAAGCACAGACACACTAGGAACTGTCCAGGCCAGTGACAGCAACAGGAGTACAAATGACATCATCTCAGCTTCTCCACAGCCCTTCCCCCATCTTCTCCTCTCCCCCTCCCATGGTGCTGAATATTGCCAGACATACCTGCAGGGCTGTCAGTGACCTCTGGCCACAAACCACTTACAGGTTCAAGCAGAGTAAGTACACACTTCTTCAACAAAATACCCCAAACTGATCCACAGGGGCCATTTTTAGTATAAGCAGATCTAAAAATGGGGCAGAGACTACCTCCCTGATTTTGAATCAAAGCAATAGAGAAGCAGCCAGAGCTGCTGCCTGACTCTGGATCCTAATGCAAGCTCCTGTCCCTGGACTATTTGTTCCTGTCTACTCTCATAGGAGTGACAAGGCACACTCATTGCTGTCTTGGAACAAGACCTTGTGGGAAGAACAAAGCTAAAGACTTCTGACTGGGCAACTAAGACTTAAGAGACACTTCTAGCACTCGATAGCCAGGTTATTTTACATCTGTAATCATCTACGACACCCAAAGTCCCCCACACTCATGCACTATGCAAGAGTAGCTACTAGTTGCTGACCAGGTTGTAAAATTGGCCTTTGCAGCTATTGAATAGGAATCCAGCATGTTCAGAAGCCTAGAGACTCTACTGGATTTGGCTTCTTCAGCTGCAGCCCTGTAGAACAGGTAGCCTTGTCCTTGAACTTGTACCATGTTTTCCCTGCCCTTCAGAGGCGCTGATGGGTATTTCCCTGAGGCAGAACAGGCTGTGTTTCTCCCTTCAAAATCAAAGTTTGTGATTTGAGTTCTCCATGCCCTTCGTCCCACTGAAACTCCAGCAACAGCTCCAGCAAGGGCTGTAATGAAAACCCAAGCTGGAGCTTTCCTTGGCTTTCCAAGGGCCTGTCATCAGTAAACAGCACTTGGGAGAGCACGTTCCAGTGGCCAAGTTCTCTCAAATCCTGCAGCTCCCCAGCAAAAGAGATGCATGGGGAAAGGTCATGAAACACTTCCATGCAGAGAGCTAGGGCTGCAGGCAGACCACAGTGAACAACCTCTAGACAGAAATTAAAAAAAGGATCCAACTCAAAGAATTTCCTCTGCCCTTTCTGACACTGTTTGCAAAGGGTCAGTGTCCTCATCTTCAGAAAAGGTGCCAAGAAGGTTGCAACAGCACCCCCAGACCTGGGGACAGAGCCTGCTTTCCTTGGAAAACCCAAGATCAGACAACCCAATAAGCACAATGTCCTAGTGAGCTGAAAGGCAGTGCAAAAAGAACCTGGGACAAAGAGAAAAGGCATTTCAGTGCTTAGAATCAACACCTGATGGACGTTTTGCTGGCAGCTTTACATGCACAAGCAGTGTGTGCACCAGGCTCCACACTTGCAGGTGCTCACAGGTTGAAGCTGTGCCAAGCCCAGTCCACGCACGCTGGTTTTGGACATCATCCCCAACCCCCTGAGCACTGACACCAGGAGCTGGGCACTCACACTGTGACAGCAGTACTGCAAGGCAACGTTCAGAAAGGTAACACCCTGTAAGGCACCTTGAGCTAAGTCCCCCCTCGACCCACGGGCGCCACGTGCAGAGAAGAGGGACTAATCCATGAGGTCAGAAGCATTTTGTACAGGGCATCCTCCACCCACAGCAGAGCCCAGTTCTTGCCAGGGCAATGCTGTCTGACAGTGGCCATTGATCACTGCAGTACCTCTGCTTGATAAATGACATCTCTCCCGAGCAGTGACTGACAGGCATGCTGACATGCCCTCCACACAACTGCTAGCTCTCAGGAGCCTTTGGCAAGCAAATCAAGAGAGCCAAAAATTCTAGAAGACACCCTCTTGGTACCATCACCCAGCTGCTGAATGGTGTGGAAGAAGAGGGCTGTTGTTAGCTGGGTTGTTATATTAAATATTATTGCATGGCTTGTGTATTTTTCAAGTTCAAGAGTAAGCCTGGAGTTGAGGCCACCTAAAAGAAACAAATATTCTCAAGGCAGCTGCCTCGTGTTTATATTCCTGCTCCCATACAAGGGCATCAAAAGCATTGCTTGCAGGGAGGGAAACCAAGGCACCAGGAGGCCAAGCGACTTGCACAGGGCCATACAGCTGGTCAAGAGCCCAGGGAAGAATTCCTAGACTGCATTCCCCCAGGAAATAAATGTGCATACATCCTGAGAACAACTCACCTAAAGAGTCTGTCTTCCAGCCCCTACTGTGCAACAAGCAAGGCAAAGCAAACTGCAACTGCCCCGCAGGGCCAGGCAAAGCCAGAAGGTGCACAGTGCACTGCCAAGGGCGTGTAACAGAGGAGGAAGCAGCTGGGAAGTTTTGGCAACAGAAACTTCTTTTTTCCAGAACGAGTGACCCCGAGGAAAGCCACAGAGCTGCAGTGTTGTGCGGGAGCAGGGGGTCCCGGATCGCCCAGACGCCTCCTCCCCTGCTCTGAGGCAGCCCACGCTCCCCTGTCTGTGGGTCTCGCTTTGTGAGCTGTGAGCTGCTGGCGGTTTGCAGCCGAGATCCGAGTGCCCCAATTTCCAATTCCCGTTTTTTTGCCACCCGGTGGCGAAGTCGGCGATGGCAGCCAGCGCCTCCGGGGCCGGGCACAGCTCCCAGCTCGGCCCCGGGAGCCCGGGCAGCGTCCAGCAGGCACCTCCGGGAGGGACCGAGGGAAGGAGGGAGCTGCCTCATGCTCACCTGGCAAGGGCAGGGCCTGGGTGGACACAGACAGAGATCAGCTGCTGCAGAAACTATCAGCTCACACTGAGGGCTGAAGTCACAGCAGTTCAAGCCTACTCCCTTCACATCCCTTGGCCTTCCTTCAGATGGCTCCTTTCATGCCACTGCCCTTTGTATTCCAACCCCCCAAGGTGGAAGAGGGGGTTTCCCTGCCCCAGGACCAGCACTCCAGTACCAGGAAGCTCCCTCAAGGCAGCTTTGCCAAGTCCCTGCAGCCCAGCTGGGCACGGGGACACATGTCAGGGACATCAGCCAACTGTTCATGCTTTCTGTTTTTCTGTCTTGTAAATAACAATCAGTCAGACAAGAGCCCTGGAGGCCCAGCCAGCAGCAGTCCAGCCCCACATCTTCAGAGTGTCTGCTCTACCTGACTCTTAGTCTTGCACATGCAGAAGCACACAAGGCACTGCAGTTTGCAGGAACACTGCACAGCAGCATGCTGGACTGGACAAGCAGCAGCCACACACCTGAACACTGAGGACAGAGCTGGGATGCCTTAAAGTCAGTATTGCTCAGCCAGTAAGAAAAAGCCAGAAGCCAGCCATCTTGTCCATTCCAAAGGCTTAGGCATAACAAGTAATAGGGTAAGAAGAGCAAGACCAGATCCTTGTTTTCCAAACGTAGCAGCAAAGGCTCAGCTCATCACCTGGGGTCTCAGCACCTCAGAGCAAACACAGGACTGTGCAGTGCTGCAGACAAGCTCCCTGTGTTGCAGAGATGAGATATTTAGGTAGAATATCGTAGGCACCACTCACAATTACTTGAAATGAATCCAGCAGAACACAGCAGCAATCCTGCTTTAAGGTTGTGAAACCAGTTACTCATGATGGACCACTCTGGAATAGATGCTTATGCTCCAGCCTGTAACTGGCCAGGAGTGCTGGAGAAGAGCCCTGGAGATGGGTTTTCCTACTGCCTCCTCAAAGCACCAGCTGCAGAGCATTAGGGGCCAGATCCAGACCATGTAGCTGCAGGACCTTACTGGGCAGGACAAAAGGTCTAGATAACCCCAGCAAGCTAGGTTCAGATCACACCTGAGACCATGGGACTGCAAATACTCATTCTAGAGCCATTAGGACTCCAGGGTCTCAAAAGCCTTTACCAAGTTCTTGTCCATCTATATTGCACCAATACCAACAGTAGACATCCATCTGTTCAAAGCTGTTTTGAAGAAGCAGAACAAGCACTTGCCTGTGTCACACACTGGGCAGGCAAGGCACAGCACAGCAGCACTGGGAGCTGTGGTGGAACCCAGCAGCACCTGCACAGACTGGCAGAGCCCTCACCCAGGCCCAGCGGGACAGAGAGCTTCTCATGGGCCATTAAGTAATTTGTCCTGAATGCCAAAATGCTGTTAGAGATAAACCAAAGCCTGGAGCTGCAGGGAGGATTACAGCAGTGGGGATGCACTGGTGGAGCTGCCATCAACACCTGCTTGTGCACATTAGCCTCTTACCATCAGAACACTGGAGCAATGTCACCTCAAACTGGAGCCCAAGTCAAAAGAAAATGAAATGCCACCAGCCCTAGATGGTGCTGGCAGGAGACACACACAGAGTTCACACACTGATGCAGAATATGAAATTACAGATAAAGAGTTATGTTTTGCACATGGGTGTGGCACCTCTTCACCAGCTTTTCCTTTAACCAGACTGGGGAGGGGGGGTTGTACAGTAAGAGAATGTCCAACTGGCTTTCCCCAATGTACTAATCTATAAGCAGATGTTATTGCACTGAAGTGATTCATAAAAATCTTCCCCTCTGTCTCTGTCAGGACTATATTGAACTCCTTTACTCAACCCGAGCCAGAAGAGTGTCCTGGAGCACAGGGAGGAGCCCCAGAGGAGTCCTGTCCCACTCCTACCCAGCACACGTTGTCTTGTGCCCTGCTGTTAAGGCACCTTAGTTCCCTCCACCCTTGGCACTCAAGACCCCAGCTATACAAACCTTACACAACTTCTTTTCCCTCTCCTTTCTGCTCCCTCTTTCTCATTCCATCTGACACACCTGCTTAAAAAACAAACTCTGTCCCATCACCCCAGAACAATACATTTCAAATAAGCATATAAAAGACCTTTTATTGACGTGAATAAATTGATTGTGACCATTACTTTGTCACCGCTTCCCACAGAAAAAGCCTCTTAAAGGCAGCCTGAGGCAGAGAGGCAACATTTACATTTAGATGAAGGCATTTCTGCCACAGCACCTCCCAACAGATTCTGACCACAGGTATTGTCTCCAGAAGAAATTAGTGAAGTCAAGGAGCTTTGCTTTAAGTAACACAGAAGGAAGGAAAAAATTATACAGCCCTACCATAAGCATATCCTAGTCTGGAATCAGATAATCTGTAACAAAGCAATGTCAACAGGTGAAAGGAGAGTCAGCACTGTCACAGCAATGGGAAAATGCAAAGAGCTATGTCTGAAAACTGCTTCTTCCAGTACAAACCCAGTTAAAACGCCTGGCTTTGTGTGTACCAACAGGCACAGAGGTTTCTATCCCCAGGCTACAGGCGTTCCTTCACACACTGACAATGGATCAGATTCAATGCTGCTGTGGAATGCTGTAGTACCAACCACGAATTTACACCACACAGGCTTTACCTGCAGCCTTCACTCTGCTCATTACACCCTAACTCTTCAAGACATCTGACAAATGCAGGGCACACTGCTTCAGCACTGACCGAGGGGAAGGGCTTTGCAAAGGTGCCAGTTTTAATGGGGGTTTTTCCCCAGTGAGCACAGATCTGACAAGGATTTTCACTGCCCTTGGCATCCGTGTCCCCAGCCACCACAGAAATGTCAGTGAACAACTGCCCTGTCCTTGAAAGGCTTGTCTGTGCCAGAGATTTGTCTTGTTTCAGTACTACACAGTAGTTATGAGAGTAAAAGCAACAGATGCAAGTATAACCAATGAAATTAGGTTTCACCATCTCATCTATTGTGAAGGAATAAGTATCTTGCAGCCAGTCAGCTGGGGAAGAAAAGTAAGTGTATCCACTGCCCTCATCAGTACCACCCACAGTAAAACTCAGCACAGGCCAGGCTTTAATGCAGCAGTCTGACAAATGAAGGTTAGACAGATTACAAACCCTCTAGGGGCAGCACATTCTCCTGTTGAGCCAAAAAAGCAGCTCAGAAGGGGGCAAGAAACCAAAAAACCTCATTAACAGTTTCAAAGAAAAGACGTGCCACAGATTCCGAGAGAGGATATAGTCAGGGGATTATTTAAGTATTGTCATCTGAATGAATTAGTTCTTGCAGCTCAGTGACACCCAAGGGACTGAAGTCTCTGCACAGATTCCAAGTCTAAGGTCAACTCAGAATGAGTTACAACCTACACAAATGCAGACAAAGCTTCCCCATATGCTGAGGCAGCTGTAGGAAACGTCCCAGCTGCTCTCCTGACAGCCTGCCTTCACCTGGAGGCTCCCTGGACGTCAGCACAGCACATGCACGGGATAGAAATGTTTAATTCAGTGCTCCTTTATTACAAGTGGTGAGACACTTCACAGGAGCCCTCTATCAACCCTAGCATTTCACAAACCATTTTGGTGGCAGATCACAAGACAGATGCTGCTTCTCCCCTCTAACGATGGCTAGAGGAACATCTGCAACATCAAAAGAACTCGCTGGCAGAGTGGACATTGTGCAGTTTTGTCCACTAGAAGATTTAGGGCTGTGTGGAACCTTTCACAGGAAAAAATAAGAACACCCAGAGAATTAATGTATTTCAAAATGGATACTTTGATTATTAAATAATTCTCTGTTAATCCTCTCACCTTAATTCCAATAAGTTCTCACAGACATTCCCTCAGTGACAAATCCCTCAGTATTAGGAAGAGCTGAAGCTCACTGGAGCTTCTTAGGGAAACTGAGTAGTGTGCTCCTTTACTCCTTCACTACTGAACATCCTGCTTGAAATGCTGCTATTGACACCCGTCTATTTGCTACTATATAAAAAGCATTAAGTTGTGAAGGAATGGACTAGAGAGAAGCCAAAATAAAGATAAAATGGTGACAGTTTGACGACAATGGAACAATCCAACTCAGAGGGCTGAAAAACCCCCACGAAGCTGGGGCTGAGTGTTTTGAAAGCATACACTGAACCGTGACACCAGGCCAAGAACACCAGATTCCATGTCACTGCCTGGTAATTAGGGTTCATTCAAACAAGCTGCAATGGCAGAGAAATTTCCATCTTACAGATTTGACTAATAGTCTGTTCCAGCAAAACCAAGACCCCGGGCAAAGTGAAATACAGCTCCGCTGACATAACGCACAGCTATTTTCCAAGGCCAGTGCATCAATTTATTCCATAATTTCTCTCCCATACACATGTTCCCTGGTGCAGGAAACTCAGCCTCGCAGCGACAGCGAGAGACAGGAGCACTCAAAAGCCACACCGCAACTCCGCAGAGCACACTTCCTTCTGGTGACTGCCACAGGTACAGACACTGGACAAATATTTAAAGAGCTAACAAATAATGAAATGGAATTGCAGCCAGATTCAGAAACTGGAAAGATCCAAAGTCATCCATAGCAAAAGGATGGGTAACAAGACTGACTGCTTGAACCTTTTCAAGGTTTTGCACTTGGACAGTGATACTTCTGAGTTAGCCTAAGCGTGCTTTGTTATCAGGCAAACCACACCACTTCATTAATAATCAGTAAAATCATGCTTACATGGAAGCTGGGCCTGATTTAGTTGCCCTAAAGCATACACACCTTGACTTTCAAAACATGAGAGACATGCAAGCAACAAAATTATCAAAACCTGTCCTGGATGTGGCTTCTACCTCCCAGGTGTCCTCTGCTCACTAAGCACCATTTTATCTAGTGCCCTTTCACCCTTCTGCAGAGCAATGCAGGATCAGCCTAATCCTGCCACTACTCATCCAACTGGATAGTTGATTTGAACAGTGTTTATTGGGGAGATTTGTTTCTCTCATTTGTGAGACTCAAGGAAGACGTGCTCATGTTGTGTCAGAAACCTACAGTGCATCCCCATTCACCAGTACCCCTGGTGCCACAGGGTGACCACTCTTAGAACACAGCTTTGCAAAATGCCTGAGAATTTATGCAGTTAAATGTGGAGGGTTTTTTTTGCCAGATTCCTTCATTTGTTTCTTCTTTAAAGAAAAAGTGTGAAGGAGAATGGGGATCAGAAACAGGGCAGGGAAGTACAATCTTTTTATAGATATATCTAAATATAGAGAATTAGCTGAATTTGCAGGAGCCAAGTTAACACTTTTACAGAGATAAGCATTTGTAAAGAACAAAAAAACCAGCCTGGCTAAATCATCCACTTGGGATTTGTGGTTTGCATTATGTTGTTTTTATCTTATGCTCCAGTTTGGTTTTGCAAAGTCAACACCATGAGAAAAATCAGGCTTAATTACCTTGCATTAAAGGAAACCAGCAGAATAATAGTTTTCAAAGAACGCCTTGCCCATCCAGGGCAGCCAGAAGACTCTTCCCTCTGACATCGGGTATCGAGTATTTCCGATACGTTTTGGGTGAGAAGTTACCCTGGAAGGACCCCACACAAACACCAGCAAGGCTTTCTCAAGCTTACCTGTCACCCAGGAGAGCAAGGGAGGAAAACCAGCCAGGACCTTGCCGTGGGAGCAGCCGACTGGGACGCACGCAGAGCACCTGTCACAGCAACACGGAGAGAACTGAGAGCCAGAACCAGGCCGGGGCGGAGGGGCGGCCTCGGCCCAGGGGTGCCTGTCGGGGGGAGCAGAGGCACCCAGCTCCTTCGGGGCCGGGGGCACTGCCAGCAGGGGCAGAGGGGAGGCAGGCTCCCTTTGGGATCGCTGCCGGGGCACAGGGGATGGGGTAGCCCCGGCTCTGGGCTTCCCACACAGGCAGAGGTGGCGCTGACCTGCAGGCCGCCTTCCCGCCTGGCCCAGGGCCTCCCCACAGCACCTTCCGGAACCTTCTGGCACCTTCCCGCCCGTGCCCTGCCCTCAGCCCTCCCCAGCCCCGCGGCCTCCAAGGAGGTTCCTCCAACACCTTCACAGACCAAACCCCGGGCACAGAAGCTTCTAGAGAGAAGCAAAATGCAACAGCAAACAATATCAGAGCTGTTTTCGTGCAAAAACCAGAAAAATCAACATCCTGAGCAAAGCAGCCAGCTTCACCTTTCCTCCCTGCACCTAAACGCAAGGTCTGACAAGCCCCCCATGGCCTAGGAAGGACTGAAACCCTACAGCCTGTGGTACCTTTTCCAGCTGATTTTTTCAGTTTTACGTCAGAACAAAGTCTGGTAACCTGCACATAAGGCCACGCATTAGATGGCTTCCAGCCTTTACCCTTGCAACAGCAATGTGTCATTAACACAAGACCACCACTGCAACAGGAGCTATATTGTCCAACTTAGGCAGTAATCAAAATCCTCTTCAGTCTTGTCCCCACAGGATTCATCATTTGAAATCCAGAAACTTGGAACTTGTACCAAGAAAGGGAAGGCAGCCTAAGCCTGTTCAAGTCCTACATTAATTATATTAAAAACCCAAAAGAAAAGTCAAAATAAATGCCATAGCACATGTTCAATCCAGCCTCAGAAAAAGCACTTTCAGAAGCTGTGTCCAGTAGACAAGAACTAACCTTACCCTTCTAAAATGCCACAGAGTATAAACAGAGCAGTCTCTTCAAATATGCAGCTCCAAACTCCTGTGCAATTTGCCATGAATACTTCTCCGTCTGGTTCAAGCACACTCAAATAACAGGGCACTCTTTTCTCACTACACTCAGAGCACTAATCAGCTTGGAGTCAAATGAAGCATTTCTGAAAAATCATAAAGCAAAACCAAAGCAGAACCAGCTCAAGAACGCAGCCTCCCCCATCTCCCTTTTGACCATTTTTTCTGCAAAGATACTCGCCACCCGCCTCTGTGGCTGCACAACATTTCCCTGTGTTGGAGATGCTGATTATCATGAACTGCCAATATGGAACACTCAAAACAGCTCAAACAAATACTTGATAATCCCTGACAGATGGAACAGGGAGCCACTACAAATGTACACAAACACGTAATAGATGCAATTTGAGAGCAAAGTTTAGCTTTTCGGCAGGCAACAAATAAACAATGAGTTATTATTGTGCATCTTCCTCTCTGCAATTATCATCCCTTTGGATGTATCTCTTGCCAGCTCTAAATCAATTGTGTGCAAGATGATTCTGCTGGCACAAAATAATATTTCTTAGAAAATAAGCCGCGTGAAGAACTCGGCTACTGGGGTATATCTAGTGTACTAGATCTATTTTCCAGCTTGCACCTGATGAGCCATCAGGCTGCACTCTCCCTCACGTGTTTTCTGAACACCTTTGGTTCACTGGCAAATTTAAAAAGGAGGTGACAGTGTGCAGCCTTTCCTACTCTGTTGAAACCATGGGAACTGTCCTCTCTGGTTTAGAAGTTCTCATCTTTCCATTCTTCTTTGGCTGGTGCAATGAGAGCTTACGCACACATTTCATCTTAACTACTCGTTTATGCTCAGGCAGATCAGTGGCTACAATCTATTACTATGGCACAGAGAAAGCCCCTTCAGTAACGACAGCCAAAAGATCCTTTTGCATCATTCTTATTAATCTGACTGCTTAACTCATGGAAAAATACACCAAAGTTCTTCAGTAGGGCCCTAGAGCATAAATGTGCCTCAGCAAGTCATAATATAACATGCAACTACTGGGCATTATGTTGGTGGCTTATACACTGTATATTAAAAGTGAAAAGACCTCAAAGAAGGAAAAAATAAAGCCACAGAAGACAAGACAGCTTTGAAACAGACAAGCTGGCTGTGCCAGCATCCCACATTATCCCAGATGAAAAGAATTCTTCTCCCACTAACAACAATCAACAGACACATTTCGCTTGCAGGCAAAACCTGGCTGCTGTAGTGTAGCTTGGTTTTATTTATGTCCACAAATATTTCAAAAAAATTACAAAATACTCAAATGGAGAGAACACAGAAGTCACGATTTCTGGGTTTCTACTCTGTTTACACTGTGTTATCCCATGGCAAACTACTCATATATACATTAAGCTTCAAGATATATATAAATGTAGCAGTCAGAATGTACACTCTGCTTTAACGGTGCAGTGAAACAAGCTCAACCATGACGACATAGAACAAGAGAGACGTTTCAAAAACACTAAAGCAAAATTAAAAAATAAAACTTTCAAAACAGAGGAAAAATAAAGAGAGATTTCTTAAAGAAAACCAAAAGGTCTGGGTTGTTTTAACAGGGCATCGAACACCAAGATGGCTTCAAAAACCACTGCGTGTAAAGTTGTAGTTAATCATTAGTCTAAAATGGAAGAATTTCAGTGCTTATTTGTGGAATGATGGGAACAAAAAATCTCCCACAAATCATCAGAATGCTTTTCTGAGGGGCTGGGGGAGAAGAGATTAATTAATAGCTTTTGAACAGACTGCAGGCTTGAACTGGGGAAAAAAAAGTAGAGAGAGGACCATGAGAGGCAACCAGCTTTTTTTTTTCCCCCCTTAAGAAAAACTGTACCTAAAAATAAGAGCAAAAGAAATGGCTGAAGTGGCTCGACTCCCCCAAACTCTCTAATTCCACATTGTAAAAAAAAAAAAACCCAGGAGGTTTAACTGAAGTGTGCCTAATTAGATCTTTAAAGTCAACTGAGGCACTCTCTCTGCTGAGCAGACTGATCTTACCAGCTACTCTCTGCTAACAAGGGGAAAAAACATTACTCAGAAGTAAACCTTTTCACCTGATCACTGCAGACAGCAACTGAAGGCATGGACTGAAGAAGCCTGTACCATCCTCAATTCTAGACTGACGTGATGCTTTCCCACTCTCAGAAACACTAACTGCTCCTCCTAATGCCTTCACAGAGAGCTCCCACAGAGCAGATGGAACTGGCTAAACACTACCGCAGTTCTTTAGGACTGAGAAATCTGGAATGGAGGACAGAAAAAAAGGAAGATCAACATGAGCTGAAATAGCTCTCTCTCCCCCCTATATACACTCTTGTCTTAAGTGGACCTAGAATGCTCTGATGCATATTTTTAATTGGTAAATTGATGTTACTAATCCTTGGCACTGATGCTGGTTTGAGGCATGTGAGGTGGACGAAGCACTGTGCATGCCATGCCTTCCATCAGCATGTGATTAACTACAAGTTTATCAAACATGGCTCAGTACAGTCCTAGGACACAACCATCACACTGAACAGTCTACAGCAGCAGAGAGAGAGCACTCATGAGTTAAGAGAGAGAATGGGGGGAAGTTATGCACCAGCAGAAAAAATGGCCAGCAGATTCAGATGTCCATTGGTTGCATCACCCTCTGCTCTGGCAAAGAAAACCCATGGCAAAAGAGTGGGGGAAAAAAAAAAGTAATTCTGCCTAGACAGTAAGCAGAGCTGTCTCCAAAATAATGCTCACTGGCTTTCTGTGTATTCCTCTCCTTTTACCATCCACATGGGAACTAGCCAACAGGAGTCATTCTGCGTGGATTTGTTGTGCTGGGAGTCAGTAAATGTTACTGTCCATAGATGTGGTCAGTCCCAAAGCAGGAAGTTCCTGAGATACAGAACACTGGTGGCAGTTAAAAAGCTTTTGCTTACAAAACCAAACCAAAAACAGTCAAAGAGATATACAGACTGGTTTTTGCAAAACAACTTTAAGAACACCGAGTGGCCTAGCCCACTTTTCTTAAGAACATATCAAACGTAAGAGGCTAGACAGAGCACATCCTCCAAAAATATGCACATGCATACAAAATTCTGGCTGTACTAGTTTGAGCCACGGAACATTTTTAAAAAAGAGATTTTAGAACAGATTATTTCTTTGAACTTTTGCCTAAAGTCTAAAACCAATGTAGTTAGATTAACTTTTCAAAAGGTAATAGGAAAGAAGTGTATTATGGCCACACCGAAAATTAACCCTTGAAGTAGGCATCAAAAAGGTAAGCTAGTTCCAAGGGACATCTGTGCTGCTGAGAAACCCAACTCAACAGAAATCATCTGCAGAACAGAGAGATGTAACACGAACAAAAAAAACCCCAAACAACCAAACCAACCAAAAAACCAAGAACAGAAACAGTCATTTGCAACATTATCCCTGCAACTCTCTTTAATGCTTATTGTTGATATCAAACCAAATTTCAAGCTTTTACCCATTTGAAATTATTGATACCCATCATTCCCTTTAATTAAAGGGATAATTATATATATATTTTTTATTAAAAAATCAACTCTGTATTCTGTCAATACCAGGTAGGAATTCACCATTTGTGATGTTACTGAAAATCAAGATAAACGTTTCTGGAGTTTTGTTTTGTTTTGTTTCTCCCCTCTACCCAAAAAAAGTTATTTACAGACTTAAAAAGCCATGCTGCAGAACTGAGCTCTCTTTAAAATTATGAAGATTTCCTACAATGTATTAAAATAAAAGTAATTTTTATTATTATAGCACTTGGATTCAGAGCTTGTTACGTCACCTACTTGCAATCCTTGTTTTTTTTAAAATAGCTATAGATGCATTGAGTGTCTCTTCACGCACAGTGACTTGTGTTGTGAACCTGATTCTAGCACCTACTCAAAACAAACTAGTAAGAAAAAAAAAAAAACAAGATTGCAGGAAGTTCTCTGAATATTCCACACAGTCCTGTATTTTCAATAGGCTTCTGAATACGTTGTCATGCAGGGAGACCCACGCCAGTCTTGAGAAATCTTCTCTACAAATGAACACTATGCTGATAAGTCTCTACTTGTTGGGTGGTTGTTTCTGTTTTAAATATATAAAGAAATCTTTATAAGATATTCTTTTCCTTTTGTAGCTCTTATTGTATGTAAAAATGTTCCACTCCTTCCCAAGGACTGGGGTTTCCATAGCCAGCATTACAAATAAATAATTTATTACAACTGTTTGTCGCCTTCTTTCTTCAGTCGACTGAAAGAGAAAGAAAACTCATTTTAACAAAACGGAGGTGTCACGTCCCTTCAGAGGCCAGTTTGCCTCCCTGCTACCCTCACCCAGCTGCCCTGAAGGGAGCAGAGGCTGCAGGAGGGCTCGTGAGCTTTCAGCACAGAGCCGAGCGCCGCTGTAACGGCAGCGGTCAGAGCGGCGCGGCGGGAGGAAGCGATGACCTTCTGCTCCTTACATGGGAGCAAGATCACTGGTGCCAGCCCATCAGGCTTCAGCTTTATCTGCACTTGCAGACACGACAGGCAGCTCCAGGCAGACCGGCTGCCCCCGTGGCACAAGGCCAGCAGGCAGTTCTGGAGAGCAGAAGCAAGGACTGAGACATCAGACTAAAGCACAGCAAGGCAGGTGTTTAGTATGCTGCTTCCTACACATCCCTGCTACCCACAGACAGGCAGAATAACCCTGGCGAGGTGCTGGGGGCTGCTGCTTCTCAGCTGACGTGTTGTCAGCTATTGTTGTCCAACAGGAACTAAGGGGGTGTCCCGTAAGAAGAGAAGCACTCTACTATCAACACCATATAGCTTTGTGGGGAGAAAGAACCCCTGTAATTCATCTAGGCATCCTCAGCTGGTAACGCAGGATCCATTATCATTCACACACTTCAACTTCCTAGTGCCTTTAGCAATTTCTTAAGATTTACTGAATTCCTCCCTTCTCATTCATGAAGCTTTACCCTCCCTCCTTCACTGTTCTCAAGCAAGAGAGAGCTTGAGTGGAAGCTGCAGTCACTGTATGATGCTAAAGACCCCAATCAGAGGTAATTCTGCAATATGAGACTCAACTACCCTATGTCCTGTGCCAATAATTTGGACCTAGCTTCCAATCTGCCCTATCACCTACACCCAAAATTAGGTCTCAGTACAGCCTCACCATCTTCCTTAACTGCACCAGGACAGCAACTAAGCACACACGAGGCAGTAATTCAGAACAAAAAAGATGGCATGTGGAGAAAGATGAAAGATGAAGGAAGCTGTAGCAACCCCACATCTCCAAAAGCCTTCATTGCACCTCTCACCTGTAATAATCTTCCTGACTTGGTAGATGACCACCGTGCATGTGAGGATGCCCATGCAACCACTGCTGCTCCATTGCCAGTCTTTGCAGCTCTGCTGACTGGGCATGCATGGCCTGCAGCTGGTGGGCTGCTGACATAGGAGGTGGAATGGCACCAGGCAGATCTCGTGGATAAGGAGTACCTAAAGAGAGAGTTGCCCACTTCAAGACACTTGTTTGCTATGAGGTCTACAGAGAGTTGTCCCTTGAAACTTTTTTTTTTTAATTAAACAGCCAACCTTTGGCTGTAGCCTAAGTTAAAGCTCAGTTCCACCAGCTCCCCTCCCAGGAAATGCCAAGATCCAGAAGAAAAGATGACAGTTCTGATCAAGAGCTGACCTTTGTGAAGGATCATAAAATGCTCTCACCAAAGACTGGATGTCGGAGCATTTCATGCTCATGAGGTGGCTGCCCTAGCAATGGGTTGGGGATGGTCCCAGGTGGGTAGGGAAAACGTGCCAAATGGGGTCCAGCTGCTAAAGGATCCACCAGTGGGTGAACAGGTCCTGCCGAACCTTTAAAAGAAGGAAAGAAAGAAAACAATCAACTGCTTTGGGAAGCATCACTCACTGCTGGGAGACCAAAAGCCCTGTTAGACTTGTCCCTGGCCTAACTGGCACGTAACTGCCAGGAGCTCAGCTCCATCCAATCTGAAACCCACTTTTCTATCTTCAAGTGACATCTGCTTACTAAACAGTCTGAACTGTTAAAGCAACAACCCACGCCTTCAACTTCTGCAAGAAAAAGAAATCCACCAAACAATAGGGAAAAACAAAGAGGGTCAACATTTAGAAAAATATTCCCCCAAACTCTCTCTTATTTCTCCTTGACATATATAAAATTGAAGGATCACTAGTGGCATTCAGTACAGAAGCACTTAAGCACCTTTCTGACTCTATTGATACTACAAGCTGGCAAAAAACTGTATTTGTAGAAGATGACATTGTCACCACCCTTATGTGGAGAGAGACACCTGAAGACCACCTCTCTGATGTCACTGTACCAAGCTATGCACTGATGGGCCTCACCCACCTACGGAGCTACTCTGGAGCAAGAGCCACCTGGGGACACTCAAGAGCCCTGCAGTGTATTTTAACCTGGCATCCAAGATTAAGGCCAAATTATTTTTCAAACCCACATGAGAGACTTGACAGTGAACTGACCTGAACTCATCAGTCTCTCCCTGGACTGAGAGTGAGAACATGCTAACCATATTCTTGTCCAGAACAAGTAACTGGGGGGTATCTAGACTTACCTGCAGAGCTGCTAAGTGACTCACATGACTACAGAATCCTGTATAGGCATTATCTATATGAAATTTCTTCTGCTATCAATGAGGTATGCAAGCCTGCCTCAAACTGAACCAGCCTGTAATCTGTGCAGTCAGTCCCAACTAAAGTCCAGAGCTGGCAGCTCGAAAAAAGCTGGTACTCAATGCTGTCACCTCCTACCTGTAGCCCCCCACCCCATAATAACCTTCACAAGACCCTGATTTCCTTGCTACAATCTGGATTCTTGAACAGCACTTAAATTCCTTCCCAACTCCAAAAAGCAGCCATCTCAGCTACATTTAAAGCATATTGCTCCAAGGCAAAGCATGCTGTATCTGCTTGCACAAACACTACATTTGCAGCCAGCTGCACCAGAAGCTGAGCTTAATTACTTGGACTTTTTTTTTGTAACTTAGCAGCTACTGCACCTGGTGCCTTGCTTGTTGTGTTCCCAAACCAGGACACCCATCTGCCACCAGAAAAATTCTGCTTAGTACCTCACCCTTAGTGCTATGTACTGCTCCACACTCCAGACTGGAGTGATCACGTAGTGTGCTTTAGAAATGAGCAAGGCATCGAGTAATTTTTGAGACTATTAAAATATTTTTGGGAAAAAAATCCCACACATAAGAATACACTGTAGCTAAAGATGCCAACCCATGAATTTGGATTGTTTTTAGGAGAACTGTGACAGAGAATTTCAGCTCAACTCAAGCAAGATGGTTGGCATGTCAAATGGCTCAAGAGATGGAGTCTTATCTCCTTTTTTTTTTTCCCAGCTCCTATATGGCAACACCAGCTTCAGCTCCTTCCCAGCTGCAGCTGCTAACTGCCACTAGCATTAGCAGCATTACCAGTTTCCTGACATCTCTCCTAGAGAATTCCTTCACCCAATGAAGTCTGTACACCAAACACCACTGTAAGGTGGTACTCTAGAGCTCCAGTGCTTTCAGAAAAAAACAACCACCAGCAAAACCCTTGCAGTGGCAGGAAGTGCAGTCTCAGTGAGGATCACTCTACTGTATTTACTTAGTCACTGTTACTGGGCCACCCTCCCAAAAGATAATTGTATTTCAGTTATCACAACGTTACACAGTCCAGAAGTCACCTCACATACAAGAAAACGGGGATTTTGCTACTGGAATTCCAGAGGCACAGCCTGGCTGACCTGGGCAGACTGCTCCTGACAGCTCACGAGGGAGGTCCCTCATGAAACCACGACGCCCTTTTCCCCGAGCTCACCTTGATGTAAGGGATCCTGCTGATGTAGGTGTAGATGCGAGTGTATGTGTGAGTGCTGGTGATGGTGAGGGGTGACGTTGAACATCTGGAGCCGTGCCAAGGGGTCGTTGGTGAGCGAGGCCATCCGCTCCGCGTGGATCCGCTCCGCCGCCAGTCTGTCGGGGTAGCTCATCTCAGGCCGCAGCTGGGGGCCTGCCACGGCAAGTCTCTCTCTTTCGAGGGGGTTCAAACCCGGATGGAAGGAAGCGAACGGGTGAGGTCCTGCTGTTGGGGGAATAGTCAGTGCACCGTGCCTGGCAAAATGCTCCATGGGGTTAGTAGCCGGGTGCAGGGCATCGAGCTCCGGGGGCTTCACCTCAAAGCCAGGTTTCATCCTCTCTCTCAACTCCCTCTCCCGGATCTCCCGCTCCCGGATCTCCCGCTCGCGCAGCTCTCGCTCCCGAATGGTGGGATCCACGTTGTAGAGGCCAGGCATGTGGTAGGCCAGCAGGGGGTCGGTGGGGTTCAGGGGGACAAAGAAGGGGTGGTTGCGGTTTGTTGGAGACATGACATGAGGACGGGCGTACTCGCTCAGCGTCCGCAGGGCGGGCGTGTCGGGGCCGATGTAGGGAGGCACGGCAGCGATGGTCGTCGGCGGGGGTTCGAAGGAAGGTCTCATGTGTGCCGGCCCGCTGAGCTGAGACTCTCCAAGGCGGCCTTCGTGGGAGGAGCTGGATACTTTCTGCTGCACAGAACGGGGTAAGAAAAGTTTATTTCAACACGTCTGGCTTAAAAAGACAGTGGGCACACACCTCCCCTTCTTGGGCTTCAAGGTCTAAGAGGAAGTTAAGTTCAGCCTCCCGAGCCCCATGACTCCTGGAGTTGTGTGTTCCAGTGTGGTTTGGGGGAGGACTGGGTTCTGCCTCCCCTGTAAGCTGGAAGGTAGCTACTCTATGGTAGGAGCCCCAGAGCTACACTGACTGCTTTGCAGTTAGCAGAGCAGCAACTGCTCAGTACACGTCACAGCTACATGCAACAGCCAGCTGGTTGTGTCACCACAGACTACCAGTCTTGTTTGCAGTGTTCTTCCTCTCCTCTCCACAATCACTTGTACCCTAAAACTGACTAAATCCAAGGAAACTCACTCCACAAAACAAACTCTACTCCTTTCACATCAGGACTTGCAGCCTTCTCTCCCCTCCTGTACAAGAGCAGCACAGCACTGCTGGGGAAGGCAGGAAGCATAGTTCATCCATGTAACTGCCTCAAGGATCCCTATTGCCCAAATAATGTGAAGTCCCCATACAGAACACCTTCCTTAATGGACAGATGCTATACTCTGACTTCTATAATCCTACAGAAACACATAGCTCTGATTCAATAAACGCACTGGAATAGAAAGATTTTAGCAGCTCCTTTTTCAGCATTAATAATGTGTTAACAACCCACCAAATCTGTGGGCCCAGAAGTAACCATTCCTTTCCAAAAGGCCACAAAAAAAATGCAGTAGTTGTACTGGCTCTTTGTACCAAGACTGGAATTTGTGAATCCCCATAAAAAGTTATGGGCCTTTAGTGAAGTTAATTTCAAATTTAAAAAGGCTGCACATCCCTTTTCTCCAGCAGACAGCACTCTTGTGCCTGCACAGTAGCTGAGAGTGCATAAAGACATTCACTCTACCTGCACTGAGGCTTCTCTACTGAAAGTAAACGTAAATACCTGGCCTAGTTATCCCCTGCTGCACTGGAATCCAGCACATCAGGAACAGACCAGGTGCAGAAACAATCCATCTCCTTTACAGAGCAAGTCACAGGTGGGTCAGGCAGGAGTTGCTCACAGCTGCTTGGCTTTCATCTGACACACAAGGCCCCCACATTCACTAATATTATGTGCAGTAAATTGGACATGCATTAAAGCACTTCTGGGGGTCTGCAGTGCGTGGTCCCCATCCAGCAGGTCAGATCCTGCCATGCCAAGTCCCTTAAACAGCTCCTAGCTACAAATAAACCTACCGCAGCTCTCTCAGCTTCTCTTTCACGCTCCCGCTCCCTCTCTCTTTCCTTCTCTTTTTCCTTTTCTCTTTCC
>NW_008633577.1:0-1341 GCF_000691845.1 Merops nubicus | reverse complement strand
GCTTTCTGCTCTGCTTCTCTTTTGGCCTTTTCTATGGCCTCTTCTCTCTTCTTGGCCAGTTTCGATCCTGCCAGAGGCATGAAGTATAAGTCTGCTCTCGAGCATGAATTGTAGCCACGGTCCAGGTGCTTATAGAACCTGAAAGAAACAAACCAGAAAGAGCTCAGCCCTGGGAAAGATACAGAAGTCTGGAATTTAAGAGCTGTGTATCAAAAAAAGCCCCAAACCATCCCTTACACATAACAGCACTACCAGCCTGTCTGAAAGCCATGAGAAATTTAATTGTACCACATTACTCCACAGACAAACAGAGTATAAACCCCCTCTCACAATTACAAACTGGAATGCCCTCTCTGAATATGCTCACTGGCACAGCACCCTTCCAGAACCACCGAGCAGAATCATGCTGGCAAGAGGCTGACAAGATACACATGGACAACACACTCAGCTCCCACAGCAGCTCATTTCTCAGCTTTTGGGAGTGCCTGCTACAGACAAAAACAGCACATTAAGAAAGTGCTGCTGACAACCTCCATACCTGGCCGACTGACTAGCGTGACTTGGCGTATCCACCACAGTGGGTTCTGGTGATGGACTTCTGGGTGGAGGGGGAGGGCTTTCTGGTTCCTCAGCTTCATCTGGGACTTCTTCTTTGATTTGGATAGGTGGTAGCGTGCAGGCTGTCACCACCGGCACATTTCCACTAGAGGCTGCTGATGTGGAGATGGAAGTCTGAAGCGGGATGCCAGGCACGGTGGGTGGCGTGGAAGTGGAGGGGCAAGAAGGAGGGGTGATGGAAGGTGGGCCTCCTGGGACAAATGGATGCTGAGAAAAGGGGGGCTGGGAGGATACCTGATGGAGTCCGGACGGGGGGTGATTAGCAGGTGGGGGGAGGCTCTGACTCTGTGTCAGCACAGGAGGCTGGGCTTGCGAGGACTGCAGTGGCTGGCTCTGAGGCATCAGCTGCAAGGGAGGAGGGTGCGCAGACGGAGGGTGATGAGTCGAGAGGGAGCTCAGAGGTTTTAAAGCAGGTGGTGGAGGCAAGTTGGAGTTCATTGAGAATGGAGAAGGGCCAGAGAGATGAGGAGGGTGCTTGTGGGATGGAGCAGTGGGGAGCTGGGGGATGGGGGTGGTAGGGGGAGGTTTGATATGAGGCATGGCCATGGGTGCAGGCGGCAAGGGCTGCTCCCGTGGAGGCTGAGCCTGCTGCAGCGAGGTCGCGGTCGGCAGCACAGGCTGCGTCACCTGAACCTGGAGAGCAGAGTGAGAATGAGACGGCGCTTGTGTCTGAAGGGGAACCTGAGACTGAGACGACTGAGCGGGGAGGGAGAATGGCTGGGA
>NW_008633576.1:0-4992 GCF_000691845.1 Merops nubicus | reverse complement strand
TTGTGGTCACTGCTTAACCAAGTTCTGTAAAATGATTCAGATTTTTTTAAAGCCCACAGTTCAAGGGTTTTGGTCTTGCATCTTTACAGAAGCATATCAGAGGATGATTTCATACTAGCCAGAACATTTCACCTGACCATGCCTCAGTGATTGACATTCCCAAGTCTTACCTTCCTCTTCCTTACTCATTAAGAAAATTGTTACTTAATTCACAGGAATGCTGAGTGTCCCTGGTCTGGAATTTCCTTGCCATGCCTTGTTAAGAAAAGCCTTCAACTCCACAGTTTTCCCTGACAACACAACAGAACTAGCTGAATGCTGCCAGCAATTCTTCACCAGGTATTGAGGAATTCTTTATTCCTCTGTCAGCATAATTTAGGGTGCTTATATATTCTTTAACAGCCTAATTTTATTTTTTTATTTAGCCTTTTTTTCTTAGGCATCTAATTTCCATGAACTCGCATCTTTTAAAGAAATCAGTATTTTAATGCTGCTAAATTGTTTTCCTTTTCTTGGGCATTTCTCTGATACATATCAGACAAAGAGAACCAAGAGAGAACTCAAAACATCTTTATCCAAACACAAGCTTTCCGAAAGGCTAAACACAGATTATCATGTAAAGATTCAGTGTCTAGGTCAGGCTTATCTCAAATATTTAAAAAAAAAAAAAAAAAAAATCAAATATTTAAACTAACATAATGTTAACATAGTACCTGAGGATAACTAGCTGAAAAAAAGCCAGGAGCTTTTCATGCTTTTGTCTATGAATATGGCTGAAGATTATAGTAATGATGCCTGTTTATATAGAAAACTTTACACACATTTGAAGTAAAAAAATATTCTGAGATAAATTGCATTTGATAATTCTCTACCTAGGTTGGAGAAGAAATACATAATGATATTAAATTAAGAATATATTCAGACATACTTAACACTGTCTCACAAAGAACCAAAGGTATACGCATTTAGATTATCACGAGGACCTTTAAAATTTGTTCTAGTGTGCTGTGGGTTTTTTTCCGTTTTTACAATTTCATTCTTCCTTTCACATATCTTTCAGCAAAGGCAATGCTCTAATTTACATTGTGTGTTTCTGTTATAGACAAGTGTTCAATCTTAGAGCATTGCCTTTGCTAAAAGAAATATGACAAGAGTAATGAAGTTCTTCTAATTTCAAAAGCATGGAAAAAAGATGAATCTGACTATTTATTTCTAAAGCAAATAGTGGTGAAAATGGAAAACATTCTGACTTCAGGTGATTCTTTTTTTCTGTATTATTCTTTCGATATGTACATTTCTTCCATCTGTACCTTGGCACAAAATGTAGCTTTGAAAATGGACCTATACAGTATGTAAAGTGACCTTATTTTTATGGTAGCTTTTTCAGATATAAGCAAGGCACATTAACTTTATATAGAAAATCAGGCATCACCCCAATAAAAAGGGATAACATCTGATCATGGCACATGTCTGGTGTTTGGAACTCTTCTCTCTGTTTCCTTTCTCATGAAAATTTTAACACATTCAGGGGGGTGGGTGGAGTGGGGGAACGGGGCAAAATGTTCCCATAAGAGAAGATGAATGTATCTGATTTCTGCTTTTATCTCCTTCCCCAGTGTAAATCATTCTCAGGAGATCTTCCCTGAAGGAAACTACAGCCTGAGTTCCTGGAAAGGGTGTTGCCAAATACTGCATCAACCTGCTTTTTATTGCTCTTGGATTAAGCCTTAATTTTGTGGGGATATAGATTGTAAATAAGAGCCATGTCCCTTGGTAGAAAGGTAATAAAAAATTTCCTGCTCCACAACAAGTGTGAACACTCCCTCACCCCCCAAGCTTTATTTTTCATCTCTGAACAGCCCATTTTCCCTGACTTGCTTGGAATTACTCAAACTCAACTAAGATACATGCAAAACACCTCTTGCTGCAGATCTCCCACCACAGATCAGAAAAGAAGAACAATTCTGAGCTTGATTCTCCTGATTTCATTCCTACCCTGAAACTGACAAATCTGTAGAATTGAACTGGTGTAGGCAAGAAGAAAATCAGAGGATTCAACTGCCACTGACAGAAAGCTGTGAACTAAAAATAATATTTAGAAATGCCATCCATTCCTAATAGTATTTCTTCTCATTTCTCACCTCCTGAGTTGCAGGGCAATGGGGAATGAGGGTTGTGTTCAGATCATCACATGTTGTTTCTGCCACTCTGTCCTCCCCAAGCTCCTCACACTCTCACTGCTCTAGCGTGGGGTCCCTCCCATGGGAGGCAGTCGTCCATTAACTTGTCCATTGTGATTCCTCCCCATGGGTTGCAGTTCTTCACTAACTGCTCCAGCATGGGTCTCTTCCATGGGTGTAGTCCTTCAGGAACAGACCATGCTAGCATGAGTCCTTTTGGTCACAAGTCCTGCCAGGAAACCTGCTCCAGCATAGGCTTCTCTCCCCATGGTCTCCCAGATCCTGCCAATACCCTGTTCCTGGGTGGGCTTTCTATGGGATCACAACCTCCTTTGGGCATCTGCCTCCTCCAGCATGAGGTCCTCCACAGGCTGCAGGTGGATCTCTGCTCCACTGTTAACCTCCATGGGCTGCAAGGAGACAGCTTGCCTCATCATGGTATTCACCACAGGCTGCAGTGGAATCTTCACTCTGGTGCTTGGAGCACGTCCTCCTCCTCCTTCCCTGACCTTGCTGTCTGCAGGGCTGCTTCTCTCACATATGCTCATTCTTTGCTCTGGCTGCTGCTGTGTAGCAGTTTTCTTCCCCATTCTTAAATATGTTCTCACAGAGGGGCTTCCGTCACCACTGATTGGCTTGTCTCTGGCCAGCAGTGGTTCTGTCTTTGGGGCCAGCTGGCTCCGGCTCTATTGGACATAGGGGGAGCTTCTAGCATCTCCTCAGAGAACCCATCCATGTAGTTCCCTTGCTTCTAAAACCTTGAATCACAAACCCAATACATGCTCTATACTTGTACGGATTCAAAGATCTACATGAACACTTTGGAAGTAACAGATTAATTAACAAATGAAGCCTACATGGAGGTATCTCTGTTTCAAAGGTCTTATGAAAAAGGGAATGCTTAACCTGCTTTGCAGTTACTGGCACAGCAGTGCACAACAGGCTGTAACGAATGCAGATGAAAAGTTAATGAAGTACGGGTGGCATGACTCGACCTCTCACCCTCAGAAGCTACTCACTGGATGTCAGTATTTATCCAGCAGCATTGTGGAGTTTTGTACTGTAACATTCACAGTGTGCTAGTTCATCACTAAAAACCACTGGTAATAATTCCGGGAAATGTTTTACACAGTTCAGTGTACATTAGTTCCAGGAAACATACTACATAGCCTTTATCATGCTCAGATCATACACAATCAAAGAAAAACTATCCTTAATGGAAGACAAGTTGTCTCTGTCCCCAGCCTGGAAAAACACTAAAATATGTGAGGCAAGACTGGTAGTTAACAGGAATATTTCTATTTTAATTGGCTAAGTGGCAGCTGGAAAAAACAAGCACACTTTTACAAACAACCCCTTTTTCCAATTCTACATACCACAGCAGCGCTTGCAAGGTATATACCTTTGTGAACATGAATAATTGACTATGTCAAAAAGGTAAGTCATATATAGCAAGTTATGGAGCCAAGTAAGTGTTCTGCAAACCAGGTATCACCTTCTCACCAAAGACAGGAGCTGAGAGAAGCAAGATGCTGAGGATACAAATTATGAATACCAGTTCTTTTCTTCTGCAGACTGATACACAGTGGTCACACTGCTTCCCACTATGCAGTACCATAAATCCATGGTTCCCAAATTTTCTGAGTCTGTGGATCACTAGCAGACCTCCACATTTCATGTAGGTACATGTAGCTTTAAAGTCACTTAAGCATGTTTCTCAGCAGTGGCATATAGCTGGGAAGGTGGCTCTGAAAGTCAGCCTGACCAGCAGTGGTAGAAAACTTGTGTCTAAGGAGTCTGTGAAGGGCAAGGCAAACTGTCTACCCTTGTGAAGCACGTGCCCCAAGTGTGAGGCCCCAAGTTCAAAGATTGTGGGCACAGTTCACCCATTGTGGCACAATCCTGGCTTTGCAAGTAGACCCGCAAAATAAGTAACCCTGTTGTTATCCTAAGTTATTATCTGGCATCAAACATAAAAACAAGTGACAGGTTACAAAGCTTCCATGTTTGAAAGGCTGAATCAAATTCCCCTCCTGTTTGCATCAGTCTAAACTTGGGGGATCTTCACTGAAACTGGAGTTACCATACACTTATACCGGTGCAAATCAGATGAGGATTTGTTTCTTTGGATTTGATCCTAATTTCAACCTGGCTTTAAAGGCTACCAGTCCATAGGAGCCAATGGAGGTACTTCAGTTAATGTAAGACTGTGTAATGATTGGTGCAACTGTACACATGCTTCCATTTCCCCTCACGGAGCTCTGAATCTGAAACCTGAGGATATTCAGAAAAACAGACCAGTGAAAACTAGCTTACTCTTTAGCGCAGAACAAATTCTTGATGGTTGAAAATCTAAGGAAAGAAAAACAAAGCATTTTGTTGCTATGGCATTGCGCAGCATAGGGATTCACTATAGCAACTAATGTACTCCCTCAAAAGGCATTGATCAGAATGCATGGATTGCCATGGTTGCCATAGTGAAAACAGATATTTTTCTTTTGCTCTGTTGATTGGTGTCTTTGGTGTCAGGTGACCAGAAATGTCAGGGAAATGGGACCACACTACACAAGATTGCTGCATGTTCCTTGGTGGCAAGTACAGATGGCAGTTCAGGACAATACTTGTATGGGTGAAATAAGAAAAAAAAAACGAGTTTTTAGATGCAAAATCTTGCAGGTTAAGAGGATTAAATATATGTAAGAAATATTATATTTGGGTCTTATGGCTTACATTTCCCACATGCTAGGGAAAGTGTTCCTACCTTAGCAGCAACATTTGGAGTACCCATATTCATAGAATCATAGAATCATAG
>NW_008633575.1:9300-12155 GCF_000691845.1 Merops nubicus | reverse complement strand
GTGGCCACCTCCCATCCAGCGTCCCCCTCCCCTCCCACGCAGGGTCCCCCCCACGGGTCCCCTCACCCACGGGGAAGGTCCCTCTGGCCCGGGAGGAGGATGCTCCAGCAGCCACCAGCCAGACCCACGCTCAGCACCGAGCCCTGGGCAGGGTGCGGGGGGGATTTCTGCCCCGTGGGGCTGGGTGGGAGGGAATCCCTCCTGCCCTACACCTCGCTGAGGGTTTCCCCGACGACTCCTGCACAGGAAAAACCAAAGCAGGCTCCAGCTCCAGCTGCCCCTCGGACCTTTGGCATCCCCAGCTCAGGGCAGGCAGCAGAGGAGGGGGGTGAGGAATGAAGACCCTCCTCAGCTCCATCAATTTGGGGAGCAGGAGCTCAGTGCAGGGCAGGGGGCTGGGGATCTCCTGCTGTCTCCCCTACCCACTGCTGGAGGATTTCCAGGCACCCCAGGGCAGGCTCGTAGGGAGCTGTGGGAAGATCTTCTCCCAAGGTCTGCAGGGATGGAGGGGGGGACACGGGAGGAGCTGAAGCTGGGGGTGCTGATCCCTGGGCTCCCCAGGGCTCCGTGGGGCAGAGCCCGGTGCCTCCCCACAGCTTGCAGGATGTGGTCTGCAGAGCTCTGGGCAGAGCAGCAGGCAGCTCATGGCACGCAGGGTGCAGCCCCAGCCTGGCTCCCACCTCCTGCAGCTCCCCCTCACCCCCTCTCCCTCTCTCCCCAGGCGCCTGGGCCATGGAGAGCTTCGTGGAGAGGTTTCAGCTGGGCTCCCCGGTGGCCTCCACCCAGTTCCTCACCAAATCCTACGAGGATTAACACCAGCAAGATGCCCTCCCCCTGCATGGCTGCACCCAGAGCCACCTTCGCCTGCACCCAGAGGAGACCCGGGTCCCACCGAGGATGCACCCACCTCTCACCAGCCCAAATTCACCACAGAAACCTCAACCCCTCCTCATCCAAACCCCGGGGAGGTTCCTCCTGCCCTCCCGAGCGGTGTCCCGGCTCACCCAGGAAGGATGGCATCACTCTCCTCTCCCCTCCTCACCCCATTTCTGGCCTGATCCCCCCCAAATCCCACCTGCACCTCGGGCTTCTTGAGCTTGGCTACCTTCAGCTTTCAGAATAAACCATGGATGGAGCACACGGGGCTACCTGGGCTCTGGGCCAGCAGCGAGCGCGGGGTGATGCCCGGCCAGCGCCGGGTTAATTTGGCCACTTCTGTGCCCAAAACGCACCCTTGGAGCAGCCCCTCTGCAGCTGGGGGAGGGGGTTTGTGTCCTTGTGCAGGGCACACCAAGGGGCTCCGGTGTGGGACAGGGGTGCCCAGTTGGGGGGGTCCCTGGGCAGCACCACGCAGGGTGGCAGCGTGGGAACCGGGCACTGCCCCGGCCTGACTCCAGCCCTGCCCTGGCTCTGCCCTCAGCCCGCTTCTCTTGGAAAGCAAAACCGAAATTAAAGCCATAAATCAGAAGAGCTCAGCCTACTGGCCACTTAGCCGGACCTCCCTTTTAATTAGCTTTTTAATGAGGCTTTCATCTAAGGCTTGGTTTTCTCCGAGGCTCGGATTCACCTGCCCGCCAGTCCTCCCTGCAGCTTGTCCCGGGTGGCTCTGCTGGGACAGAGAGGATTTGGTGCTGCCAAAGGCCAGGGCTGCACCCAGCACCACTGGGAACGTGGCAGCAGGACCCCGGGGGGGCACTGGGGGAAACTGAGGCACGAAGGAATGAGCTCCTCACGGCCACGCAGGGAGATCTAGCAGCGTTCAGAGGGGATGGTGATGCTCCTGTTGCTGCATCTGACCCTTGCACCGCTCCCTGGGGCTGTCCCAGGGCAGCCTGGCCCCCATGTAGGGGAGAAAACAAGTCTGTGCCCTCTCCTCCTCGCCCCCTGCGTGTGGCCAGCAGCGAGAGTGGCTTTCACTCCCTGCAGGGTGGGGGGTTTGAGCGGGGCCGGGACTTTCCCTGCAGCAGGAAGCGGCTGTTTACCTCGCAGGGGCTGAATCATGTCCTGCAAAGCTCCTCCAACCCCACCAGGAAGGGTCCAGGCAACGGGCTGCAAGGTGCAGGGGAGGGTTTGGGTGCTGGGGGGGTCCCAGCTCCACTCGGGCACCCGTTGGGAAGAGGAGAGACAAGAAAAGGAAGCCGGGTAACACACCACAACCCAGGGGGAAATAAAAACCCCAAACCACGCTGCCCGGCTTGCCAGCAGCACTAAGATTAGCAGCAGAGGAAATGACACTGAGAGATGTCATGGAAGTCTGCTAAAGTTGGATTTCTCCTTCTCTTTTTCTATACTTACCCTCCGTGGAGGGTGTAATTGGCCCGTTAGCTGAAGGCACAGGGCCTGGTGGAAATGAAAGGTCAGGCTGTGTTGACATCCTGCAGTCCAACTGTAGTCATCCTTTCCTCCCTGCCTCTAATTCCTTGTGGCTGGTGTGTTTATTTTGGGTGGAAGGGGAGAGAAAAGGCAATCGGATGTTTATCCTTCTAGGAAATTATCACCACTGGTCTGGGTTTTAATTTGAGCTGGAGGTGAGAGGAGTCGGGTGTGTCTCCTCGGCCCCAGCCAGGCGTGCTCTCGCTGGGCATCCCAGAATGGTCTCCCCTGTGTGTCACTGGTGGGGACTGGGATGGGGATCAGGAGGAGCTGGGGATCAGGATGAGATGGGGATGGAGCTGGAGGTGGGGGTGGGATGGGGATGGGGATGGAGAGAAGGATAGGGATGGAGCTGGGGATGGGGAGGGAGTTAGAACTGGGGATGGGGATGGGGATGGGCATGAGGATGGAGATGGGGTTGGACATGATGATGGAGATTGAGATGGGAATGGAAAAGGTGATGAGGATGCAGATGGGATGGC
>NW_008633575.1:8174-8536 GCF_000691845.1 Merops nubicus | reverse complement strand
GGAGAAGGGGATGGGGATGGAGAAAGGATGGAGATGGAGATGGAGATGGAGGTGGACATGATGAGAAGGATGGAGATGGAAAAGGGGATGGGGATGAAGATAGGATGGAAAGGGGATGGGGATGCAGATGGGATGGAGATGAGGATGGAGATGGGGTTGGATGTGATGATAGGGATGGGGATGGGGATGGATATGAGGATGGAGATGGACATGGGGATGGACATGATGATGGGGATGACAGTGGGGATGGAGATGAGGATGGAGATGGACATGGGGATGGACATGATGATGGGGTTGGACATGAGGATTGGGATGGGGATGGGGATGGAGATGAGGATGAGGATGGGGATGGGGATGGAGAT
>NW_008633575.1:4933-7606 GCF_000691845.1 Merops nubicus | reverse complement strand
GGATGGAGATGGACATGGGGATGGACATGACGATGGGCATAGAGATGGGAATGAGGATGGGGATGAACATGAAAGCCAGGATGGTCCAGAGCAGGAATCCACCCAGGTGGCTGCAGTGGGCACTGGTGGGACGATGCCAGGCTGGGGGACAGGACAAGGCACCGTTGGCCTTGCCCCTGCCACGTGCAGGGCTGCAGAGGCTCAGGGTGGCAGCAGCACCAGCCAGCCCAGCACCACAGACTCCCCCTTGGATGCACGCAAGGCCTTCACTGCATGGAAAATATTAACTGTGGGGTTTTGGTTCACTTTTTGATAATTTAGAAAGAATGAAGACAGAGAGAAAAAAAAAAACAAGGAGGAAGCCACGTACAGTCACTTTGTGCTGGTCCCACCCCCTTTATCTCTCCTTCCATTCGCTCACCGTGGGGTGCAAAGAGAGAAAAGAGAAGCTGAGTCTCTCACTGCCTAAATGTAGAAAGTTTTGCTTCTAAATCAGTTTGTGATGGAAAGGAAACACGTCACGTCCCTGGGGAAGTGGCTGGGTTTTTTTTTCCCCAGCCACAACCCCAGCGCCGAGTGCTGCAATGGAACAGCCCAGCACTGAAATAGCTCCACGCTCTGTTATTGTCACCCAGAGCAGGTTTTTTTCTCTGTCTATGTGTCATTTTTAGCATCCAGAGGAAGTTTTATTTGTATTTGTTAGCTCGACTTTCCACTGTCCTGGCTTTTTTACATTATTTTTTTCATTTCAAGGTCCGGGAAGGGGACAGGAGAAAATAGAATGAGGTGAGCTCAGGTGGGATGGGCTCCGTGGGATGGGGCTGGTGCCCAATGTGCTGCTGGTCCCTCCAGCTGCATCTGCTGAACATCCCGAGCTCAGGGAACCAAAAAATACCGACCCAAGGATCTGGGGAGGGCTACGACAGCGAGCCCAGCCTCAGGCATGGCTGTGGGATGGAGCCTGCTCCCCTCTGCTCACCCCAGGACGAGGCTGGTTTGGATACTTCCAACCCTTTCCCAAAGCAAACCACCCACTCGCTGGGATGGCTGAGGAAGAGGAAGATTTGGGGTTTAAAACCAAAAATCACAGCGAGCTCGTGGAAATCAAATGTTCCTGGTGAGCAACGGCAGCTCCAGCAGCGCACAGGGGGGTGTTTCTTTCCCAAACTGGGCTGGAGGCCAGGAGAAGCCTGTGCTAAACACGATCCCTAAGTTAACAGGGTAATAATTACTTGTTTTTTTAATGATTATTGAAATAATTACGCTAATAAGAAAAAGGCTCAGCCTCTGGGTCCCATCCTGTGATGGAGAGCAGGCAGCATCCCCCCCCCCCTCCGGTGGGACCACCCTGGGAAAAGGCTGATTTAGGGGCAGGGGGGGGGTTAAGGAGCAGGGATTGGGGGGCACCCTCTGCACCCCCCCTGGCCTGGGTGGCACGTGTGGCAAGGCAGGGAGGAGCCAGCTGGGCAGGAGCCGAGCGATGCCAGGCAGCAGCTCCCCCCTCACCCGGGGACTTGCACAAGAAGGGATTAGCAGGATCAGCTGATGATGATCTAAGCGCATAACTATATCAACCTGCGAATTAATTAATGATATCTCCCTCTTCATAACGCCCCTATCTGCAGATCTTATGCACTCCTCAAGCATTCAGTGAATTAAACCTTGCTGCACCCCCCCCGGGGAAATAGGTCAAGGAGGTTGTTAATCCCCATGTGCCAGTGGGAACGGCGCTGGGGTAAACAACGCTGCCCAGTTTGGGGGCCAACACCAGAGATTTCCCCTGGTGAGCTGAGCACCAGCATCCCCACAGCACCAGGAAAGGACCAGGCTCTTGGGTCAGCCCTGGGGTGGGCACTGGGCACCGCTGGTGGGATGCTCTGACCCCCAGTGCTGAGCTCCCAGTCAGCCCAGTCACACGAAGCCTCCGAGCTGGGGGTCCCCACGTGTGACTGGTGATGGGTCCGTGCACCAGGAGCTGGCTGCTCGGCTTCACCCGTGGCCACGAGGTGCTGGATGGGGCCCTGCTGCTCTGTGAGCAGTGACCCAGCAGCCGGGCGGGCCCTGGGAGAGGCAGCCTGGGCTCTGGAAGGAATTTAGGGCTCCTGAAGTAATAGGGGAAGGTGGGCGAGGCAAGCACGGGGCCACATCCCCACCTCTGGGTGCAGTGCCAGCACCCAGAGGGGACCAGCGGGCAGCAAGGGGCACGCAGGCAGACCCTAGTGTGGTGGTTTTGTTAATTAACAATAATAATTCGGTTTTATTAGGCCTCTGAAATGCTGCCTATCATCAGAGGAGCTTTGTGGGGCTGGCTGGAGGAGCCCAGACCCCTCTCTGCCCCACCAGAGCTCGCTTGGTTTGGGGATCCTGGCTCCCCATCCTGCTCACTGAGTTTGGGATGGGCATCACCCAGGGATGCTCAGCAGAGAGAACCCGTGCTGGGGTTTTGTTTCCTCTCCCAGCTCGCTCTCCCAGTCGGTCTGGGCTGGGTCCATCCCCGTGGAGCTGAGCAGTGGGAAGCTCCTGAGCCTCACCCGCTCCGCCGGCAGCACCAGCACCTTCAGATGTGGTTTGCCCCAAACACTCCTCACAGAGAAACAAAAAAAAAAACACCAAAAAAAACCAACCCCCCCAAAAAAAAAGGTCGTTGCCACAGTGCTCCTGGCGCACCTCGCC
>NW_008633575.1:4499-4834 GCF_000691845.1 Merops nubicus | reverse complement strand
CGGGCCCACCGCGCGCCCTCCCCCCGCAGCCCCATGCCTGGCTTGTCCTCACTTGTCGGGAGCAGCCGGCTTCCCATCCCCTCCGCGCTGCCCGGCGGCTCCTCGGCTCACCCCGCGTTTCCTCATCGCTAGGAAATGGCTAATTGCCCCCGGGCCGGTTTCAGTAGCCGTGCGGATCCCTCGCCTTTGGCCTCTCACCGGTTTCTCCGAGGTGGTTGGGACGAAGCCGAGCAGGCAGCAGCGCTCACCCAGGCTGCCCAGCTTCGGCTTTTGGGGGGGAGCACCCAAAAATCCTCATTTTGAGCATCCTTGGGCGGATGCCCCGACCGTGCCAG
>NW_008633575.1:4075-4408 GCF_000691845.1 Merops nubicus | reverse complement strand
CACGTCCAGCCACGGCTGAGCCCCTTCTCCAGCTCCTCCACCGGGTGGGGTGGGTTCAGGGAGTCTCTGCCATGCCCCGTGCTGGCTGTGCCACCGCTCCCATCACTCTCCACGGGCGTGTGTCATGGCACAGCTCTCAGAGCTGGAGCTCAAGCCTCCATTTCCTCTTTGGTTTCTTGGTTTCAGGTTAAAAAAAAGCCTTTGCAGCATCTCTGCAAACCCCTCGTTGGGGCCACGGTGCTGCCTGGTCACCCCGGGGCTCCTGGCTGAGGTGACAACGCCGAGGTGACAATGCCAAGGGGACAATGCCAAGGTCTCTGCTTGTCCCACGCC
>NW_008633575.1:3513-4054 GCF_000691845.1 Merops nubicus | reverse complement strand
CAGCTCCATCCCCACCAGCTCAGTGCTGGATCCCTGCTAGTAGTCCTCAGGCTGGAAGCTCCATCGTGGTTCCCAGTGGTGCTGCTCCCTCAGGATGGTTTTTTGCTCTGGATCTGCTATTTCATTTCCCTGCTAATCACACTGTCCCCTTATCTCCGGGCCACACTGCGCCTGCCACCGCTGCTATTGTTCCCCTGCTGCGGGCTGGAGAATAACAGGAAAGACCTCCGGGCTTGCAAAGTGAAACACAGCCTGGACTGAAATGACCCGGGGGTTCCCGGTTCCCTGGGGGGGCTGGTGCTGTGCCCCTGGCCACCCTCACCCCCCACCCCAGTGGGAAAGGGTGGGATGCTCCTCGGGGTGGCTCGGTGCAGCTGGCACATCCTCCCTGCCACCACAGCACCGGGGTGATGCAGGGAAGGGGACAGCAGCAGTGTGGGGATTGAGGGGTGCAGGCGAAGCCCTCCCCCCTCCCCCAGCAGCACCCGAGTGCTCCCCCGGCCTCCAGCCGGCTCCCAGTGCTGCCACCTTCCGGGGCCGC
>NW_008633575.1:0-3474 GCF_000691845.1 Merops nubicus | reverse complement strand
CCTTCAGGGGCCGACCCCGGCCACCCAGCACCCGGTTCCCTGCGGCAGAGGGTGGGTTTGCAGCTCCTGGCTCCTCCAAAAGGCTTCCCCCTCCCTCGTCCCCCTGAGCTTTTCATGCTCCTGCTGTGCAAGGTGAGGCAGGGCTGAGCTTTCTCTTGCCACAGGGGAAACTGAGGCAGGAAAGGGGCTCCCACAGTACCCCAGTGCCCAGCTCCCCTGCCAGGGTTTGGCACTGCCTTTTTGGGACCGACCCAACGCAGCCAGTGCTGCCAGCAGGTCCAGCACCCCCTGGAAGGAGAAGAGGGAGGGGGGAGATGCCCGACTCCTTTGCCATGCATACTTCAGCGGGAGCCTTTCCAAATATTTCCGGAGGAGGAGGGTGTGTAGTTTTCACAGGCAAATCAGGAAAACCGAGGTGAGGCAGGAGCTGTGGAAGGAGCTGTGGAAGGACGCGGGCTGTGCCGGGAGGGGGTTGCTCCAGCATCAGGAAGGCTGCCCAGCAGTTTCTCCTCATTGAAGTTCTCCCGGCCAGAGTTTGGCCTGAAACGAGGATTTCCCACGCCACACAGCACTGGAGAAATCCTCTCCTCCTCCAGAAATTCCCCTGAATCCCATCCCTGCCCGCGTGCAGTCCACGCTGAGGGCTGCCCCGGACACCGATCGCTGCGGGTGCAGCATCTGCCACATCTGGGCAGCTGCTGCTGTTTGGAACCGCCACCCCCAAAACACCACATCCCACCCCTGCAGGCTCACCACGTGCAAACACAACCCTCACGGCCCTGAGAAACCACGGCGGCTTCATCAGATACCTCCCTGACACCCACCTCGTGGTTCAGGTGGCTGAAAAGACTCGGGGTTTATTTGTTCCCTTTCTCCAAGCTGCTCGAGAAGAGCTCGTGTTGTCGACCATCCAAGCAGCCACCCACACATATGGCCCCAGAAGAGTCATGCCTGGGGGTAGGAGGGAGGTGACCTTTGAGGTCCTCACCAGCCACACTCTGTTTACAACTCGGTGACCTTACCAGCCCCAGATCTACATCTACAGCGAATCCAAGGGGCTGGGGAGAAACCTCTGTGTGCTGGCAAAGTAATGCCTTGAGCTTCGTGTCTGAGCATCCTCTGTAATCCAAGACTGGAGGCACCACCAGAGCAGGTCCTAAAAAGCCTGGAATTCACAGCCACGCGCCGTGCAGAGCCTCCTGGAGCTCCTCAGATGCTGAACTGCATGGTGGGATGGTGACGGGCACCTCGTCGTGTCCCTCAGCCTCCAAGGGTCGGCTCTGCCCAAGCACAGCTCTTGGAAATACCACCAGCACCATGGGTTGTGGTCGTTGTGGGGATCCTGCCCCTCTGCCAGCTCTGTGAGACCCCCCTGCAGTGCTGGGGCAGCTCTGGAGTCCTCAGCACAGCAGAGCCAGGGACCTGCTGGAGCGGGGCCAGAGGAGCCCCAGCAATGCCCCGAGGGGGGAACCCCTCTGCTGGGAGCCCAGCAGGAGAGAGTTGGGCTGGGGCAGCTGAGAGGAGAAGGCTCCAGCTGGGGAGACCTGCTGGGGGCCTTTCAGCCCTCCAAGGGGGTCTCGAAAAATGAAGACAGACTTTTGAGCAGGGCCTGTTGGGACAGGACAAGAGGGGATGGTTTGAAACTAAGAGAGGGAGATTTAGACTAGAGAGAAGGAAGAAATTTTGGATGCTGAGGGTGGGGAGCCCCTGGCTGCGGATGCTCAGAGAGGTGGTCGCTGCCCCATCCCTGGCACCATCCCAGGGGAGGTTGGCCGGGGCTCTGAGCATCCTGCTCTAGCTGCAGATGTCCCTGCTCCCGCAGGGGGGTTGGATGAGATGGACCTTGATAGGTCCCTTCCCACCCAAACCAGTCCATGATCCTGTGATTTTAATGGGAACAAGCATCTCATTTGCCTCACCACGAGGCACAAAAACCAGGTTCACGTTCTCCTCCCTATGCTGTCATCAATTAGGTGAAAAGAACCCTGAACAGTTCCCCTTTTAAAAGCCCCGGTGGTCCCCGGGGAGCCGGCGTGCAGCTTGGCCCCAGCACATGAATCACCCACCAAGAGGGTGACAAGTCCCAGTCACAAGACCGAGAAGTTTGGGGAGAAGTCACCCATCAGCTGACAGCACCCAGAGGGACCCAGCCCTGGCGTCCCCGGGGTGCTGGTGGGGTTTTGGGATGGCTGCTTCTCCTGGTGGGGACCCAACCCAGCTGGGACACGTGAAGTCGGGGCTGGTCCCAAGCTCTGCAGGGGCTGGTGGGGAGAACTGGGGTGCAGGGGGATGGAGATGGGTGCCAGGGGGAAGGGGAGGGGATCAGGCTCACCCGAGCTGCTTGGGAATCGTGGCATCACTCCACCCGTTATCTCTGGGGTTAACGAGGCAGCCGGTTAACGAGGCTCAGCCAGCTCTGCCTCCCTTGCTTAATGGACACGCCAAGCTTTGGGAACGGGGTGTGGGACCCTCTGCTTTGGGGAGGGGGCTGGAGAATTTCACCAGGCTCAGAAATCACTGATGATTATTCATGCCCCGACCCTGGTCGGGGTGGGATCCGCGCGGCCCCAGACGAGCGTGTGGGATGATCAAAATAAGTGAAAGCTCTGGGCTGCTGACTCCATCCAGCTGTAATTAAAAACTATTCAGAGCATCCCAGGTGAGATTTTTTTTTTTCTTTTTGGCTCCCTTTGGGTAAACTACTCTGCTCGGGATGCTCCGACCCATTAAGCTGAGCTGTAACTAAGCCAGTCCCACCCCCACGCAGCCGTTTTCGTGCCAGTCTGAGGCTGCCTCGGTTTATTTTGGCTTAAGGCCGTTCCCCATCAGTTGGCATCAAACCACCCTCGGTGAGTGAGACGGTGGCCGTGCAGGATGAGGCCATTCTCACAGGCTGGGCTCAGCAACGTGCCTCCCCCTGAGCCCAGTTCTCAGGGTAAACTGGGTGCAGATGGCTCAGGAGCTTTGAACCAGGCTCAAACCCCACCGTGAGGGCTTTGGGGTGTTATCACTGCACCCCAGCTCAGCTCGGGGGGCACATTCTATCAGCAGGGTGCTGCTCAGGGTTGGGGGGGGGTAGGAGTGCCCCGTGGCACTGTCACAGAGGGGGCAGATACCCACCCAGGTGGGCACCCGCAGGATGCTCCGTGGTTGCTCCAGTGCAGCAACTCCCAGTGATTTTTGGGGAGGGTCCTGCTCTGACCTAGTAACCTCCAGCAAGCCCTCACCCCCTCCACTATAAAGTCTCAGAGGAACTGGTGTTGGGGGTGGTGTTACTGGTCAAAGAGGGGTGCCTCGATTTTTTTGGGGGGAGCCCCACTCTGGTGCAGTGATGCCCAGCAAACCCTCACACTCCACTATAAAGTCTTGGAGGAAGACCTGGGTCAGAAAAACCCAGAAAATGAGGAGGAACCGGTGATGGGATTTCTGGTCCAAGGGGGCAGCTCGATTTGTTTTTGGGGGGGGGAGAGGGGT
>NW_008633574.1:0-3513 GCF_000691845.1 Merops nubicus | reverse complement strand
GAGGTGGGAAGTACCAGGCGAAGTGGCAGCGTACGTATCCTGCTCCGTTGTATCTGCTCAGCCGGATTTTGCCTCCCTGTCGCACGCGTGGCTGGTGTGTGCACACAGGCCCGCTTTCCCTCCCGGTGTCCCCTGCTAGCCGATGGAGGTGGGAGCAGTGCCGTGACTTGAGGCGATGTGTCACTGCTGTGCCCCTCCCGTCCCTCAGACCATGTTTGGAGCGCCTGTGGCTCTGTGGTTGACACAGGCTGGGGGAGCTTTGGCTGTCAAGGGAAATAGACCTCTTCCTCTGGTCTCTGGCTGTGTGCTCACGCCTCCTTTTTGCGTCAGCTTTAGCAGTTGCATGGTCCTGGGATGTGGAGGAAGTTGGAGAAGGTTTGAATGACTTACCCCTGGCAGAAACTGGAGTTCCTGTTCTTATCTCCTTTGCTTCTGTCTCTGCTGCCAGCTTGTCCCTGGCTGCTTCTGTCACAGGTTTTTCTGGTGACTGTGGCTTTTGTTGCTGCATATGCCTTCAATGAGCTAGCTGCCCTGGCAGAAGAGACTGGATAGTTTTCTGTTAGGTTAGTGAGTTGAGTCAGCATTGAGAGGGGTGTGAAACCTACTAAAGCTTATGGGCAGAAGGAAGAGGAAACTTCAGTGCAGATGCAAGGCTAGAGGAAGGCAGTGGGGTGTGCGACCTCCGCTGAGGCAGCTGGGAGCTTTTACACTGGCTTAGCTGTCCCTCAAAACCTTGCCTGGAGTGGGACATGCTTACTGATATATGTACTTTCTGACACAACTATGTTTAACATGGGCCCGTCTTATATAGTGACAATGCAGTCTTAGACTGGCTTAATTTAACTATGGAACTATGCCATTAAACATAATTGTACTATATTTTTTTTACATTGCTGGTAGCTCCTGAAGTATAGAATACGCTTGAGAAAGCAAGAAATGGTGACAAAAATTTGGGAGCAGAAGTGTGCTGCTGTTTCTTCAAGTTAAGGCCTACTAATTCATTTGAAAAATTTTGTATCGTTCTTTTTGCCCCTCTTGATTCCTTCCCTTCAAGAAGAAAAACTGGAAAACACTTTGTCAGGGTCTTCTAGTACATGATCTCTATGATGTTTGTCAATGCTACTGCCTTCAAAGGATCTACAGAAAACTTAATGGTGTAATCACTTGCTGCCACCAAAACATCCTTCTCACCTGATGGGAAGTGGTTAAAATCATGAAGCAAAAATCCTGTTGTATTTCTGAAGAAAGTTCAGGTCTTCATTATTGGTCATTAGTATTTGCTGTTACAACTCTGGTCATTCTTAGTGTTCGTATGAGTTTCCTAAACCAAATACTGGAAACTTTCTAAATGAAATGTACTTCAGTGGTTTTGTTAAGGGATGGTAGAAACACTGATGTAGAGCAAGGTCATGACCAAGTCTTAGTGTTCTTGCAGGGAGTAGTGTGGACATAAAGCACCTCCTTGTGCTGTATTTTGTATCTTATAGCGAAGTAGAGCTGCATCTTTCTCCTGACTTTGATGAGAAGGTGGGTGTAGTCTCCATCTTTCCCATAAGTATACCTGTTGGAGCAGTTGCATGAACTGTTGGGGGTTGGGAGGCATAGAGTGTGTAGAAATGTCATAGTTTACTTTCTTGTAGTCATGGAAGGAACTGGGAGGACCTGGGCCAGAGTTCTTGAGTCACCCAATCCCTGTTTTCACAGGGATTTATTTAAATCTTTTCAAACACGCTACTACATACACCTCCAGACACGTGGCTGTCTTGATTATTTGTTTCTCAAGAAGTTCATGTTGATCTCTTTTGAATGTGAGATGTAATTGGCAATACTATAGTTACCCAAATCAAAGAAACAAAGGTTTGCTCGCTTGCTTCAGATGCATATGAAGGGAGCGTGGGTTGTGGCTTTTAAGTTGCTGATATGTGATTAGATAGTGATGGCTGTAAAGATTCACATCAAGAATAGTGGGTTATTTTATAGGAAGGTGTGTTTTGTTTTGTTTTTTTTTTTTCCTCTCATTAGATAAAGGAATCTTTTAATTATAAAACCTGAACCAATGATGGCCTAGTGCAGCACTAGGTTTGTAAACTTACAACGTATCAAACTGGTCTGGGGTTGGAAACTTGGGGTTTAGAAACTGGTTTCAAAAAGGGTAAAGTGGGAAAAGGCTGTGAATTCAGACACGCTTTAGCAAATTTGCATTCATGTTTTTTTTAAACCTACTTTGAAGATAATCTTGCTGAAATCACATGCCTTTTCTTCATGATTCTCTCTCTTAAAGTATGGGCAGACCAAAGATCTAGCAAGGAAATGCATTTGCAGTTCTGCAGCGTGTTGGTGGCTTCCCAGCAAAGGAAGAAGTTGATCAGGGAGGGGCCTTGGAGCAGTCCTTGAGTAGTAACAACTGAGCTGTGCTGGCAAGTTCTACGTATGGAACGAGGAATTCTGGAGTGGTTTTCTGATGTGCAAATAGCATTGTGAAATAATACTTTAAACAATTGAGAATTTCAGTTTCAGAGTTTAATGGAACAGGCTTTTACATTGATGTTTCATTTTCCATTTTCCTTGTGGCTAAGGACCATTTTCTCTTAATGAGTGAGGTGTGCAGTGACATGAATTGCTCTGAACCTGAATTTTTAGAAAGGAGGAGCAGGTTTAAGTGATGTGGAAATATGTCTGCTGCAAGTAACAGTGAATGGTCTTGAAAAACAACGAACAGAAAAGCAAAATTCTGTTGCTTGTGATGTGTGCAATTGTAGGAACTCTCTAGAAAAACCCTTCACTCTAATCCAGTCTTTAAAAAAGCATCAGCTGTGTATTTCTGAGATCACTTTGTCCTTATCTGTCACTTGCTGAAGTTGGTTGTGTGGTTGTTTTGTTTTATTGGTTTTTTTTTTTTGTTTTTAATTTTGTTCACTTCCTGAGACCACAGCTGCAGAACAGATGATGGATGAAGGAGATATATGAAAGAATATAAATTGTTGCCAATTACCATTCTTAATAAAAGCATACAGTGGGTAGTTCCTGGCTTAGAACTGGTGGTTACATTATATTCCTTTCAAAGGGACGTGTCTGAGGAGTGGTGTGTTCAGGCTGAAGGAAACTGTATATGGGCAGGCTGCAGCGTGAGGCAGGCTGGCTGCTCACTGGTGTTCCCTGGTCTATCCAAATGCAGCCAGCTGAGATGCACCTCATGCTTATGTAGGAGATGCAGGCTAAATAGGTCACTCGTGCCACTTCATGGCTTTCTAGATCTGTGAATTTTCTTTTTTTCTGATGTCTTTAATACTGCGTAAGCAAAGTTTAGTGGCCAAGCTTCTGTTTCCCTGGTAACAGGAAGTGTTTCGTCACTTTCAAATATGAGCAATATAAAAAAAGTCATTTACTTAACCCATTTGGAATAGTCAGAGAAACTGTTGTGTGTGCCTAACCCCTATCCTGTGGTGTGGCTGTAACTTTGTGAAGAGGACGCAGGACTCTCCCGTTAGTAACGTGTCCCTGGTGCGTGGCGCG
>NW_008633573.1:4988-6470 GCF_000691845.1 Merops nubicus | reverse complement strand
TGCTCCATGACCTTACCGGGCACAGAAATATTTGAAATCAAAGTTAAATGTACTTCATTCAAGTCTATATGTTAATTATAGTTTAACTAGACTATTTATTAAAACTTTTCTGCAACAGCTGCTGTTACACTGTGCAGTTTAGCAGCTGTGTTGACACTATAGTTTCAGCAACCCAATACGGAAACCCCTCCTGTTTCTCTTCAAAGCAGAGAGCATTTTTCAACACAAAAGCCAAAAAACCCCAAGTGCTAGAAAAACAACCATAATATGTATTTCTAAAATTACTATTGCACAGTGACCACACAGTATATATATGACCCAAAGGACTAATTTAGATTTCAAATTACATCTTACCCTTGACAAAAAGTATTATGAGTACATGAAGCTGTCACAGTTGTGGCATACACTTTATTTACAAGAAAAAAAATCATGTTTTAAACGCTTTACAAGATAAAATAAGTTCAGTATACATCACAACGGCAGCAGGCCTTCAAAACGTCAGAAATTTAAGTGGTGTGAGAAACAGGCAGACCTCATTAGCTGAGATTTGGCATTGGGCTACTGCGACTATCTAATCCTGCATGGGATCGCCTCAGTAACCCTGACTGATGAACTGGAAAGTCAGGAATTAAACAGCTCAATTTGAACAAAGCAGCTGCACTGAGCAAGCAGCTAATCAGCCCAAATACGAGCCTGAACCTCATTCTAGTACCCTCAATTTCAGAAGATGTTGAAATAATGTTACTACTATCAAATTCACCAAAATTAAGGGGTTTGGGGCTGGAAAAGGGGATCTGTTGTGGTTTTTTTTTTGTTTTGTTTGGGTTTTTTTCTGTGATTAATATGCCCTCAAATTATAAAACAGTATTATAAATTTCTATTTTTGACTTTTTAATTATTAATTTTATTTTTCAAAATATTTATGACAATATATAACATCATATTTCACATTTTTTTTAGGGCTTTTCTGAATTGTGGTACAGCTTTCTCCTTATATTAGTTGTAACATGAACAGGTTTTGGATTTTGTAAGTTGCTGGGCTTTTGGCATAATCACTCTAAGCATCACCTCCAGAGGCCTGAAAATGGAATCACTGAGATCAATCATCCTCTCAATGACATTTACATTCTCATTCAGATTCTGGCAATGGAGCTATGATACAAACAGTTTTGATCAAAATTAAGGTTTATTTTAACTTGCTGAAATGGCATAATATGAAAGCAACCTCTTCCTTCCTTCTGAAAAACTAAACATCCCTATTCCTAAGGAGCACTCCATATAAATTGGCCCTTTCAAAACCATTGTACTACTGACCAGTAACAGATAATAGACTGAAAGTGAATTAACAAGCACTGTGTGATCATCAGGGAGGAAACGAGTCTATGGCACTGGAAAACAGAATTTTTTCTCAAATACATAAACACAGAGATTTTTAAGTGTGGTGTTCTCAGCCCCAAAATATCAAAAGTATTCATTTGATGG
>NW_008633573.1:0-4957 GCF_000691845.1 Merops nubicus | reverse complement strand
GAAGAATCAGCATAAACTTGAATCTTCTCTTTATGATGAACAATATTGCTTAACTGATCTACAAGAGTATACAGAGTATTACCATATTAGAGTAAGACACAGGTAAGTCATAATCTTAAATTACTGCTGCATGATGTCAGACTTAAAACTGCCCTGGATCAGGGTGTAATTTTTTTCTAAAATATTAATATTTCTGGAGGGAACTTCTAACTCTATGCTGCCTTAGAAAGACTGTTCAAATTTTGTTTCAATATTTAATGAGTTCTCTATGATATTTCAAAAGAACGACTAGAAAGAGACCATTATAGAAGTACTCTCTCTTTTATGGATGACATGAAAGGGATATGGATAGTTAAATTAACAGTTAATCAGGGCTTCTGAGAGAATTTGACTAATGCATTTATCATTAACTTTACAAACATGTTCTTGCAAATCAAAGACATTTCTTTTCTTTTCTCTTCTGAAAGTAAGATTTTAATCCAGTTTTTCATTCATCAAAGCAAAAGGTTCATATTTGTTAAGAACCCTTATACTGTGAAAAGATAAGCTAACACTTGATCCTTTTCTTTTTCTGTGAGGAATCTTCCTATTTTTCCCTATTTATTTTTATGTAATTGAAACATTATTTTCTGGCAGATGAATGAAAAAAAAAAAAAATTCATCATCCTAGATGTAATCTATGGCTGCTCAGAAGTGATAGTACAGAAACAGTGAATGCAAGGATGAATCATCTTACCTTTTAATGGATTTTATAAAGGAACTAAAAACTGATTTTGGCCATTCCTCTCTCTTTCTTGGGAAGCTCTGTGAAACACGAACATCTCAGATAACTATCTGAGATCAAAAGATTTTTTGTCAGGCCAGGTCTCAAAAAAAAAACCACTAGAAGAGAAATCCTTCAGAACCTGCCACATGATGAAAACAAACAGAATTCTGATACTTCAAATCCCATTACTAATTTACAAAGCAATGACAAATCCATACTCTTGAAGTGCATTTGAAGAATGCTTCCTGATGCATTGCTAAGTGATGTGGAGATTGATTTTGTGCTTTTTATTTTGAAGGATGCAATTTCCCCACTTATTTTTATGGATGCAAAGAGTTTCTGATAGTGTTAGCCATAAACTTCCTTTTAAAAGGAAAAAAGTCACGCTTTGTTTTAAAATGAAAGACTGAGACAGATTAAGAAAAAAGGTTTTATATTTGTCTTACTCATTTAAACATTACACAAAAATATAAATTAAAATATAAAAATGCTATAAACCTGAATAAATTTATGTAAACTAGTTCTTTCAAAAGACTACAAATAATTTTTACTTGTGTACTGTACAGAATTTAAATCCTCTGATTATCATTAATATATGTACTTCCACAGAAGTTCATGGTGTTTCAACAAGATGTATTATTAAAATGTACTCAAGAAATGGTATCATGGAATGATTAGAATAGAAAAATCTAAAAGTTAAATGCTTCTAAGCTGAGTAGGTATGAAATAATGTTCCAAAATCCAGCATAGAAGGTAAATGCTCCAAAAGGTTTTGTTTAGAAAATAATCCCTCACAGAAGATATATAGATATCTATTTAGGAAAGCACCAGATCTTTAATTAAAAAATTTGTCATAAAAGATTTTGCATCATAGAACGTCTCTTTGTTGTTGTTGCAATGTGTAAGTGAAACTTCAGCCTCTGAGTGCCCCGTGTTACGTAAGCCTAAAGGAATCAACACGTATTTTGAGCAGGTAAAAAAGTGTATCTCCAGTTTTCCAAGATTATATAAATTTTCAAATTAATGAAAACATTATATTTTACCTCAAGAAGCTACACTGTTTTTTGAAATACAAAAAGGACTTTTTTCTAAGTTTGTATAAGAATTCTGTTGTAACTTCGGACTGAATCTGATAACAGCTGATTGCCAGCAGACAAAAGTTAAGGTCCATATGATGCACAACATACCTTTATTGTCTCTGGTTTATTTTCTCTCTGCTTCTGTTATGATCAAAATCCCATTAGTCTGCAGTAAATAGAAGTAAGTCTTTTAGCCTCCTATTTACCTGATGGTGTTAAATTCTAGCATTCTGATGGTGAACAAAAAGTGCAAAGAATCTCTCAGAAATAAAAATTGTGTATTTTATCACACTTCAATATGTTTGTTTCTAACAATCCAAGACACTTCAGGAAGTTATGAGTCTATAAGGAAAAGTCCTAAAGCTTGACACTGCCCTCTCCCTTTCTCAGTTTCTACAGAACAGGATCACTTTGTAGGGGAGGAACAGCAGAAAATACCTTAAAATAGAAATCATAAAATGAAGAAATAAAATGAAAAAATCTAAAATGAATCAACATAATTTTGCTGTAACATAAACCAGAACTCTTGTTAACACAACTAATAAAAACTGTAGACAGGAAAAATCATAAGGAAATGAATCTATTTTCTTAACATTTCTAGAGTATGCACATTCCCCACACATCAAGGAAAAGAGAAAGTAAGAAAAAAAGAGGCAAAAATAAAGGAAACAAGCACACCCCTCAACAATAACAATTGTGATTTTCTATTTCCTCTGAGCGTGGTTCGTATTTTGGATAACAATCCTGTTGCTGGAGCCAAACAGCTTTTAGCTACGTGAAGCTGCTGGAGCATGTAACTCATTCTGAACACACCAGGCTGCCTCAGAGAAGGGGAAATGCTAACTTATACATCAGTAATTTGCAGTAATAGAAAGCTGTTACTAAATCAATGTCTCATCTGGAAAATAAATGTTTCAATTTCACCTTGCACTTAAGCTAGTGGCAAGAGGCTATTATCCTGTGACTTTCCATTAGATCAGCACGGCCTCAGACATCCATGTACAGCAAACACTGCCTGTAAACACTAAAACTGTTTTCTAGCATCATCCTCAAAAAAAACCAAACCAAACCAAACCAAACCAAACCAAACCAAAACAAAACAAAAACCAAACAACCATGCAAAGATATTTTTTTGCAGGTGATCAGGACTTACCATGGTCAACCTTGCAATTTGTCAGCCTGGTAATCCATAGATAACTCAGTACCCAGTTTGTTTGAAACAATCTGGACACCTTCTGCACTCCCAAAATTCTTAATCAAGCAACTGATTCCTGTACTACAAATGCTTAATCTAAAAACAGATGCTATCCAATTGTCAGACAGCTTTTTGATTTCATGGCAGACTTTCACAAGGTAAGGGACAACCAACATTATTTTAAAGACAGACAAGAGATGGGCAGTGATTCCTCAATATCATGCAGCTTGTTGAGGGCGGGCACACATCTAATTAAGATTCTCATTTTCTGTGAAAAATTTTCTCACTTCTAAGATCAACCATGCATTTTCCCAAAGTTTTCCCTTTTTCAAAACCAGAACACAGAGAACAAACTAAAGCAAATAACAGAGTACAGAACTGGAGTCACGTCTTTTAATTGGTGTATACTATAATTAATTAGACAGAAAATTCTGCTCATTTTTTCAAGTAAGAATTCTAGAAAAAAATAATGGATAATTTTCCATGGATATGCTGTTGGGAGAATAAGTCCCAGGACACCTGGAATTTGAGGTTTCAGGTTTCCATGATTGAACTATGTGGCAGGAAGACCACACGGCTGAGCTCCAGGCTCCACAGGAAAGTGATTTTCAAGATATAAAGTTTGAACTAAAATGTCAGAGGTTTCTGAACTCCCTGACTTAAAGTTTATGTTAAATATCAGTATGGAACTCCTTTCAAAATCAAGTACTACTACTATGAAATGGATTCCAGTGAGAAAAAGTCTCACAACAGAAAGTGTCACTCAGAGTGTCCCTGAGAAATGTTTTACTGAGATGTGAACAGTATTTATATAAAAACATTAATAACTTTTACCATATTTTGAAGAATGAAGAGAAATTACAAGATACAGTAAACAGAACAGAATATATTGACACCACACTTTGTACTTCTAACTAAATGCAACCAGTTATCATTTTTATTTTATAGTATAGGATTACTGAAATCTGTTGTTTGATCTGTAATGGCTATATATAAAGCCTTTAATAAATAATAAATTTTAAACTAATTTTTTAAATTAATACATTTAATGTATTTTAATTATATCCATTGCCTCTTGTTGTGCCACTGGGCTCCACTGAGAAGAGTTTGGCTTTATCTTTTTCAGTCCCTTTCACCTGCTATTTATACATATAGACAAATCCCTTTGAGCCTTCTCAACTCCAGGCTGAACTACCCCAGCTCTCTCAGTCTCTCCTTATCTGACATACACTGAAGACCCTTAATAATCCCCTGGCCCTGCTCTGGACTCACTCCAGTAAGTAGACATCTTTCTCGTACTGAGGAGCCCAGAACTGGACACAGTACTCAAGGGGTGGTGGCCTCGCCAGTGCTGAGGACACCCAGATCCTTCTCAGCCAAGCTGTTCACGAACCAGTCAGCCTCCAGCATATGCTGATGCCTGGCTTACTCCTCCCCAGATTCAGAATTTTTAATTTTCCCTTTTTTAACTTCATGAGGTTCTTGTCAGGCAACTTCTCCAACCTGTTGCAGTCACTCTGGATGGTGGCACAACTCCCTGATAATTTCCTAGTGAAATCCTAATTGTGGGAGAAAGCAATATTCACACCACCACCACTTCAATTCTGTCCTGTGCAGTAATAATTAACTCTTAATAATAATAATTCTCTTCTACCTTAGACTTATTCCTGGGGCGCTCTTTTCTGATTATCCAGGGAAGTCCAGTACATTGTGACTTTTGGACACATGAAGACTTTCCCTATGGATCCACCTGGGCTTGCACCTCCCTATGCACTGTTGTAATGCTCTTCAAACAAATGTTCCTTTAATATTTTAAAGATATAAGGATGATATTTGTATAAAGGGAAATCAAATTCTGTGGCCCACACAGTCACTTGCAACATTTGCCTTTTCTATATTAGAATCATAGAATCATTT
>NW_008633572.1:0-6359 GCF_000691845.1 Merops nubicus | reverse complement strand
CTCCAGGAGGCGCACTGCAACAGTGGGTCTCGCACAGCGCTGGCCCTGCGGGGGTCTCCACACCGCCTCTGCCGCCTCTCCATCCAGCCTCTTAATAATGGTCGGTGTTGGATCCTCTTGTGCCTGGAGCACCGTGAGTGCCTGCTGGATTTGGGCACTGGGGAGATCTGGGATGGCCCCAGTGGTGCCTGTGGGGCAGGTCTGCCCCTTTTTCTGGCAGGCACTGGAGACCCTTGGGGCAGGTCCAGTGCCACCAGGGTCGTGTTGCTGGGACCTCTGCTTTGCACTGCTGAAGAGTGGAAGTTAAATAACCTAGGAAATCTTCCAAATATTTTTTGAAATTGTTAGCAAGAAACCTGATGCTGTGTGTTCTATGCTTCTATCTAGAGAAAAACAACACTGCTAGCAAGAATGAAAACTCAAGCTTGTTTCAGAAAATCAGTTCTTGTCAGAGGTCTAATAACTCCATCACAGAATCATAGAATAATTTAGGTTGGAAGATATGTATGGATATCATCTAGCCTGGCTTCCTGATCTAACTGGTGCTAAACTTCAAGTAAGATCCAACTTCAAAGTTAAAGAAGGTTGCTCAGAGCCATGTCTATTTGAGTTCTGACCATCTCCCAGATGGAGATTCTTCACCTTCTCCCAGGCAACTGTTTCAGTGTTTGATCACTCATTTTTTTCCTAATACCTAACAGGAATTTCTCCTGTTACAACTGACGCTCATTGTCCTTTGTATTTTCAGTGTGCTACTCCAAGAATTATCATAGTGATGTTTTTCTTTCCACAACCAAGAGAATAACTTTACTTTGATAACGTTACATTGATAGAATCTGGTTATTTGTTCAACAGTCTCAAATGCACTGAAATTCACAGATTAGCATACAGAAGCCACAGCCATTTCATAATTATTTCAGGAATATTTTAATTGTTTCATAATTTACGAAACAGATTGAAAAAATAGAGCAGGTAGAGGCTGGCAGCAAAGAGGATTTGTACCTTCTTGGAAACTCTTCATGTATCACAACTACAACATGTAGCCTCTACCCTATTTATATATATATGTGAAGAAAATTTCTAGGCTATCAGCTATGTTAAGGAAAAAAAAGTGAAAGAGCATTTGAAACCAAGCTTATCAGCCAAGGGAAAAGTCATCTGTCAGTGATCATTGCTTCTCCCATCAATATAAGCCAAGAAATCAATTTCTCCAGGTGTTGGAAACTGCTTACTCTTTTCTTCCAACCAAACTGATACAACAATCTGATAGAAAGTAAGCTTCAAGCATTACAGCTTCAGGCAAATAAAACTAAGAAACCCTCAAGGGAAGCCACCACAATCGTCAATTTTAAACGTTCTCAGTAACTAAGGCAGCTTAGGTGATCACAATTTCTGAGTTGTCCTATAGAGACAGTCAGATATCATTTTGAACAGGGAAGTTAGAATCAAATTAAGGTTCTGAATAATTTTGTGTACCTCTTACCTTCACAGTAATAAAGATGAAAAAAAAAACTTCATCTGTCAATGCTTTGCTTTATGTAGAGATAAAAGATGTCATCCTTATAATTTATATATGAATCAGATCAGTTATGTTCTTCCTCAAATATTATTCTACAATATTTGAAATTCTGAAGTAGGTGCAAGAATTAGTTAGAAAAATTGGTCCTATAACTAGAAACAGAGGCCCCCAAGTCTTTGTAAGTCACTACACCTCTCTATAGGAGTAGGATATTTCATTTCTGCACAACCAGTATCAAGTGTAAATTGTTTATTGGAATACAACATCCAAAAGAGATTATGAACTAATGTGTGGCTGATATCACTGGTTCTATCCAAATTATTTAAAGAAATTTGGGGAAAGCAAAGCAAGGTATAGGAAGTTTTCATATATTGTACTTTGTCTAAATATATATTACAACATAAAAATAGTTTATTTGTAGTTCAAGTACTTTTTAATGAATGAGTTATGGGATTTTCCACACCTATGATTTTTGTGGTTTATGGTAATTCTAATCAGTTCTTTCAATACTGAATTACAATGCAAATTCTAGTTTGCTGGTGTACTTGAGTTATGAGTGAAAGAAAGTATTATTAAAATTAAATTCTGCCCTTTCAAGTAAGTCCACCTGACTTCCAAAGAATTGATGCAAAGCAGATGTACAGCTAAGGACAAAATTTAATAAACCAGTCTTGACTTCTCAATATGTATGACACACAATTCAGGTCTTTTGGAGAAAGAAGAGGAGAAGAGAAGGGTTAGTTTGGAATAGATGGAGAGGATATAAGCAAGTAAAAAGCTTTGACATTTTTCTGCAAAACTATTCTAAGGATCATTGCAAAATGATGACATTAAAACCACCTTCTCAGTTATTCTAGTATCACAGTACCTAGCCCAAAAGCTGATATTTAGGCTTGCTGAGGAAGATAGAGGTTTCCTGTATGTTCTTCTCTGGTAAAAATGCCGCAATACTTAATTTTTATTGTGATTAATTTACAAAATTTAAATATTAACCATTTATAAACACTTTCTCTTGCATTGCTTTTCACATATAGTTAACTATATGAAATAAAGACAATGAAAGAGAAGGATTTTGAAAGCGCGGATGTCAGAAAAACCAGATGACCAGAATATTTGCCAGTGCTAGGAAACAGAACAAGAGATCTTGTACACACAACACATAGCATTTCTACATTAAGATCTTGACCAGAATGGGCAAGTTCAAACCTGACAGTAATCTGAGTTCCAACCACTACTGTCCAGAGCTGCTGAAAAATGTGAACCAGCACTACTGAAATGAATATTTGTAAAAATAAGACTATTGGTCCTGTCGGATACTATCAGAAGGGACTTTAATTTTAGCTGACCTTGCCCATGTCTGGAGCATAAATCAAATGAGTTTTCAGGCTCTGCTCCAGCCTGGGACTCTCATGCCCTCTATAAAAGCCCAGTGCATTAGTTAAGTAACTAACTACATTCATTGTTTCCTGAAATGACATGAGGAACTTAAAACATGCATTGCCAGAATTATTCCTCCCTTCTTTTTGACACTGAACAACATCTATGGGCTCACTGTCAGGCTTTTAAGCAACAACCACAATTCATCTTCTGAAAGCTACCTCAGATAAGAGTTAACATGTTCTAGAGTGATGTATGCTGTGAGTGCAAGTCATTTCAGCTGCAACAAATGCAGTAAAATCAAATCTAATTATTAGGTTTATTTTTTTTCCTAATGAATTAAGTTTGTAGCAATGGAATCTATACATTATATACATGCTGAGGACACAGACCACAGATGTAAAATCACTTGAGCTGTCCCTGGTATTAACATAGAGCAAATGTGAAATTATTGACACTTACAATATCTGTGCATTAGGAGAACAAGTTGTTTAGCCTGTCTTATTGTATAAACACATCAAATGACCATTTTAGGAGACAAGTTAGTTGAAGGTAAAACATGGATGCTGAATGAAAACAGCTCATCAGCTTTTGTGAGACTTTAAAAATGCAGAACTTTCTGCACAAGATAATCTACTTTGGTAAAAGAAACCTTACAGTATAATAGCTATCATTTCTACTGTGAGAAAATCAACTGACAGATTAATAATTCAGTATATGGCTAAGTAGAATTTTAAACTTGTTTACCTAATCATTCTTTGGGGCCTTAAACCTATGCATCTGCATCATCTGTTTGTCTCTACCTTTTTCAGTGAGAAATTTTGGATGATAGTGACAACAGTCTGTTTTGCTGTCTACTGACACCTTGTACTCTCAGTTGTGGGAGGCTTTTGTGAGCCTCCTCAACACAATTTTGTGAGCAAACAAATTAAATTGAGCTCTGTGCTTTTATCAGGTATGCAATGTGATGGTTTAGATGATAAAACTCCAAGAAAGAAAGCAGCCTGCGGTGGTTTGCAATATAATTACGTTAAAAACAGTCTAAAACTTTACTGATTGATAGGACTGTAGAGGAAAACTTCACAATCCTTAGTAGTAAGAATGGAAAAATTATAACAGATACACCTTCACATTTGAGGATTAAAACAAAAAATAATAATTGTAAAGCTGAAATGTACCTTTTATTGACTTAATCAAAAGACTAGTTGGAGATGTAATTTCACATGCAGGGAAAAGGAAGTCTCCATCTAGATATTTTTTCCCCATCTAGTAAATCTCATCTAGGTAAAACCCTAGAAATTATTTATACCTAGGCCTAATTTAAGAAAAGTATATAGCGTTATGATTAATATAGCACCACAATGAACAGTTCAAATAAAGTGAAAAAATTAAGCATATTGTAGCTACTGCATACTCACAATATATGTGCACGTTCATAATATTGTACTGTTGTTGAATGGAAAATAGACCTGAGGAATTTGATATAAGCTGATGGAAAACATGAAATTCTGAAACATTTTCCCATAGATGTGTGAATCTGTGAGATGTTGTCACTCCTCAATACAAAGACACACAAGACTTTTGAGGACTCGGTGTTTGAGGAAAGCCATGACTTTTTTGCATCAAACAAAATACAAAAACTCAAAGCCTTCAGATCTCAGGATTAGTAATCAGTGCAACACACATGGGAATACCCTGGCTGGAAGAAGGATCCATCAGTCATCAGTGTGGGGACAGGTTTCTTCCATCTGGGGCTGCCCATTATCTCACATAACAACAGCCAACTTGCAAACATACAAGACAAATGCTGCGGCCAGCAAGGAACAAACCACTGCTGGAAAATGTTTAGTATCTAGTGTGTACAACTATTAAGACTACACATGAACAAAAACATTTATATACCATTGCTCAGGCTGCACGTGTCCACAACACCTTAAATGTAAATTATTTTAGCCTTCTGTTTTAGCCACTTTTCAGAAGCAGTGACTTCTATGAAACTACTGAGAGAGACAGTAGTTTATGAGAAACTTTCCAGTTGGAAGAAATTTCAGTGCAATAAAGGTGAAAAGATGGAATACATCAAATGTAATTTGATCTTTTGCACTTCGTCCAGCTAATCAGGAAATGAGAAGAGCCTAGAACCACTCCTCCTTCCGCATCCTAGGAAATGGGCTGTCTGAGACATTGTGTAGCTGCAATAGTGCTAGGTGACCAAAGTAGAAATATGCAAAGAAGCAACTGAAGAATGTTGGCTTTAAAAAAAAATACTAGCCTTCACTGCAGGAGAAATTAAAATATACAGAGACTTGAGACTCCAGAACAATAATACCATAAAACAATATACTCATTAGAAGCTGGCATAGGAAATCATGTATCAATTATAAGTCAATTTTCCCAAGTTGTGTTACACCATAACTGTGTTCTGGTTAGCAAACTAAATACGCTTGAGACTGTCGTCTGGTGCTGAGGCCAGCTGCTACTGAACAGCCTGCATCCATAATATTAAACTCTCTTATCTTCTGAAACAGGCTCACACACAAACTGCCAGTTGGGAATGATTCCTGGAAATGATCACTCCAGCTTGCAGCCTGCACACGTAAATAACCAGAGGGAGTGCCACTTGGCACAGGCCAGAAGCACATCAGCTATTATTCTAACAGTTTGATAGTACAGGATGTTCCTGGGCAGTATTTAATTTGTCAGTACAGATACAGCCTACAAAAAACACTATTTTAAGTTTCTAAGGTATAAGTAGTACAAAAAAAATTACAAAAACAAAAGTAAACAAAATAAAACCTTTGCAAATTAGGCAAGGTACTTTTTATTATTTTGCATAAGCATGTCCAAAGCTTACTAAAATTCTTGGTTTGAATGCAGAGTATCAGCAACACTGAAACCGATCACATGAAATTTTAGGAGTACTAATTAAAAATAAATTGAAATAATTAGGTGTCAAGTTTCCATAGGAGCCTTTAACATATCCAGTAAAGGTATCTTAAGGAAATGCTCCACATTTCAAACATATTAACAATATTTTATCTGGGCTGTCTGTATATGAACTTCTGTTCGCATTCCCAGACTCTGACATAATTAAAACATAGTTGCTAGGACCAATTCAAGTTTATCACCATGTTTTATGTCACCATGTATTAAATACTTCCTCAGAGAAAACTGTTCAGCTTCTCATCGATAATTTGTTCCCTTAGAAGGAGCAACGATAAAGTCAACAGTCACTTTACTTTTAGAACATCTTTATGAATAATGTACTTTACATTTTTTAATCAATAACAATTATTCATAAACAAACAATTATTTGACTAGCTTCAATAGCAAATATTTAGAATCAAAATTTCATTATGTCCAGTTTTTAAATCAATATTAATTACAATCTTCTCCAAGGTCATTCCTCTGGACTGAAAAATGTCCTGAAAACAAGAGTTATCATAGAATCATAGAATCATTT
>NW_008633571.1:11300-65086 GCF_000691845.1 Merops nubicus | reverse complement strand
CCCGCAGCCCCTCTCCGCCCGCCCCGCTCCCTCCGGACCCCGCGCGGGGATCGAGAGCCGCCCGCCTGTTTGTACACCTAAATAATGTATCAGGCGCTTTCGGTGGGAAAGCGTCAGTTTAGGTGGTGTGGAAAAAAGTGGAGCAATCAAGATCCTTTATACTTCACAGCTGCCTCCTTAAATACTTGCTTAAGAGACCCAGGGAAAGATTTTTTTAGAAGAAAACTGTGACCTAGCACAGTGAAGCACTATGCAAAATACATTAATTGCTGAGGAAATTGACTTCCACGTCTGTAGTAACCATGCGGTGCTTCTGTCTGGCTGGTTATTGAGCACGTAACAGTGATATTTCTTCTCCTGGTCTGGTGCAAACCCTTCCTAGCCCTTCCTTACTGTCTGTATTGAAATCAATGAACAACTTTGGAAGCACAGTCTTTCAGCTGTTAGGTATGTGCTTCTAAATAGAAGTAATTAGCAAACACAAAGTTTTCCGTTCTGTGTTGTGTTACAGTGTATATTCATCCCTTTTGTTACTTTGTAATGTAAATATCACTAGTTATGGAGTGCAGCATATAATTAGGAAAAAATGTTTACTTTCTGTCTTAGTAGGGAGAGAGATTTCAGGGATCTTGATTTTTCATTTGTTTCATGGAGCACTCCTTACCTGGCTCTCTACAAGCAGAGAGCATCCTTGCATCCACATTGTGACAGCTGAGTGGACACACACACGACACAGGTTCCAGGATTAAAAACCAGAATCCAAATTCAGAAACTCTGAATTTGGGTCCAGGTGGAGTTTAGCTACCCTATCACCTTAACTCCTCTGTCTTTCTTGTCTTGAAAATATACAGTTTCTTTATAGGTGGTAAACAGCAGTTTGACAGGGTAAACAGGTGCATACTTCATTTATTCGCTCTGGAAATGGTACCTTTGTTGCCATTCCTACTCAGTGCTGCCCAGGGAGCATGTTAGAACTGTCTATATTCCTTAGGACTCTGAAATCGCCTATTTATTGATAAAGAATTAAATTGCTTCCCTTTCTTTGTACACATTATTATTCAGAGGATGCTCTCAAGTATCTGTATAGGATTATTCCATGATTCCTGGAATGTGCCAGCACCTTAAGAATGTTGTAAAAACTATGTATGGTATATCTTTCTCTTCTCTATAATAGTCTTTTAGAAATCCACAAATATTTCATAGATGGTAAGGTCAGGAAGAAAGCCTTCCACTCTGACAGGCATTTTCCAAGATTGCTTGCTACTCTAGTCTTATATCTATTTGTGGGAATATTTGAAGTGACGGCACATTTACCTTGAAGTACATTCATCACATTGCTCTTCTCCTTGTGTTCAAAGGGTATGACTGTGTATTTTGGTTTAGCAGTTTCAGCTGTGGGATCATAAGCCTTTTTGTTTCTAAGGGTTCTTCTTCCTACTGCTGAGTCCTCAGAAGTGTTTCGGAAGCTATACTGAATGAGAAGGGGGATCCTGTGCTATTTGCATACTCATAAGCACTCTTTAAGTGGCTCGTGTAATTAAAATTAACCACATAATTTTTCCACTTTAAATTATACTGTGACGATTGACTCCACCTCATCATTTTATTGAAACAAAAGAGAGTATATGAACTCTTACATTGTTGCTTGATTCTATTTCTACTGTATATGTAATTCTGTTTGTAAACAATAAAATGCCCCCTTGTAATTTTACAACTGTAATCTCAAATATTACCATGTGGTAGCAAATGTACAGTACTTTTAATTAAATATGTGATAGTTTTTTAGCACTAGGGCCTATTTGGTATTTTAAACTCTGGCATGTGTAGAATAACAATTTCTTTAAAGTGAGCCAGAATTATCAGGGTCCAATTTCTATATTTTAATGAGATGAAATGTTTTTCTTTCTTACTCAGATTAAGGTATAACCCATTCAAGAAGGCAGTGCACACAGCACACCAAAGGTTATTATTGGCACCCAACTTGTCATCTGTTGGAATTATTTAACTTTCACCAGTGCACATATTCCCAAGGAAATGGTACATCCCTGCATGGTATCTGTCTACCTTGGAGGTGACAAGGCTTTAGGTTTCTTAAAGACGGGAATAAAAGTAGAGTTCGTCAGCTGTTCACTCTGAGTGCTGCTGATGGAAATTCCCCTTTCTTCCTCTGCCTCTCTTCAACGCGTGATTGAGATAACTGGAAATATAAATTGTTGTCAAAATACATTTTTATAGAAAATTAAAGAATACTTATTTTTATTTTGCTCCCTGTATCCTGTGCAGAGGAAATAATTCAACGGGAAATCCTGTTGACACAAGATTTCTGACACATCAGCCTTTGTGTGTCTTACCTCCCTATTTCAGTGGTTGCTTCTGATTTAGAAGTTTCTCCTTCCTGACAGGTGGTGTGCTCAGAGAATTCACAGTTGGTAAACTGAAGATAACCTCCAGGAGGGGGATTTAGAGAGACCATGGGACTTACTTGTCTTGAGAAATTTTGAAGATGCAGTGTATTTAATGGCAAGAAAGAGAAGGGTAGAGTGCTTTTTGTGAGCTGGCAGAGGTTCAAGTGTGTATGATGTGAAGGAAACAAGGAAGGAGATTCTTGCAGACTAAGAACAGACATCTGGCTGGCAAAAGAAATGAGGTATAATTGACAGATGAATACTATTTCGAACTGGGGTAATTTTAGATCAAGAGAGCAAAACTTGCTCTCATGCATACAGCTCACGCTGAATGGGGTGGGAAAGGTGCATGGATATGAGAATAAAATTTGGTTCTAAGTGAGAACTGAACAACACGCATATTTTTACACTGGATATTTAGACTTTCAAGTTTAGATCACATGGTTTCCATCTGCCACATGTAGGCATTGCTAAAGTGCTGCCAGGAACCAGGCTCTGGTTTGGTGACTTTCATTAAAGGAATTAGTGGTTCTCTCCGGTTTCAGTGTGGCTGGATTCACAGTGCAGAAGCCCATTTTCACAGTTTAGCATTAATTAGCACTCTTGCCGTGGCCTCAGCAGGGAGGTGAAGGATTAAATGGGCATGAAGACTGAACTCTCTCTTTTCCCATAGTGGCAGTTCCTTCAAAACAGGGTTGAGACATGATGGACTAATGTGGGGATGCGTGCATGGCTGCTGTCTGGGCTGTTCTTGTTCTGGATGATTGAAGGACTTTCGGTCTACAGGTCTGTCAATGTAGCACTCTTTCTCTCCTGCTATTTAAAAAGAAAACAAAAAGAAAACCAAAACAAAATAATAAAAAAACCCCCACCACTCCATAACAGTGCACACCCAGCAAAAACACAATCCAAAAAACCCTGTGATTCTGCTACCTGGGAGAGACGTACTCACCCTCCTGAAGGAGGAGTGAGACCTGTTTAGGAGAATTTAAATGGGATCCTTGCCAACCGTAGAGAGGAAGGATCGACGCTGTTGCATTAAAAGGCTGAGATGCTGCTGCTCACTTTAAGTTTTGTTGAATCATTCAACAAGGTGCAGAAAGCAGGTAAGCCCTGACTTTTCTTTGGCTGAAGAGAGCCTCACAGGGATATTTTTGAGAATTGCATGGAGACTGGAAAATGTAGATGGAAAATTGTAATAAGTTTCAGTGAACCTGGAAGGCAGGAGTCGTTCTGGTGTGAGTCAGAGGGTGTAACTCAGGCTTCTGCCCTGAATTTCATTAATCAGACATACTGTGCTTTATGTTTATGTACACTGAATGTTAAGTATCTAATTACAGAAAATTGCTTAGAATTGTAATTCTGCTGCTCGCACTGTATCTTGAAAACCACTAAAATTTAACACTTTTTTATTTCATTGTTTTAAAAGAGCAAATCATGGTCTAATAAAATGTAAAAAATACTTACAAAAAGCCATAATAAGTAACTTAATAGTTCTAAAAGCTTTTCTTGATAGCAATTCGTATTTCTGTGTTCTAAGAGCCAGGCTGGCAGATTTTAGCCAAGTAATTAAAGCATGAAGCAGTATGTCTGAGAACTGGTATTCTGGAAACCAGTGTTAAAAATCACCCCTCACAGCTAATTTATTCAAAGAAAAACTCACCTTGCTTAAGTGTAATTTAAATGGTTAAGTCTATTCCTTAGGACTTCAGATGTCTTTGTTAAAGTTCAAATACCGCATATACTTTCATGTACCTTGTTTGTTAATACCATCTTTATGAATGAGTTTAAAAAAAAAAAAAAAAAGAGAGGAAGATGTCTTTTACTAGAAAATACATTTCCTTCACTAAATAGTCACCTTTCTCTGTATTTCCCATCCTTCCAGCATCTTAAAAGAAAATTACGAGTATATACGTTAAATTACCAAGAATACCACTGTAGGAGAATATTTTTGAAATTATCGCTTCCTGGCTAATTTTCCCCTGACTGAACAGTGGGGTTTTGTCTGCCGGGCTGCAGCACAGGCTGGCTGCGTGCTGGCTGCTGCCTTTCCCTGAAAGAAGAGCTGAGTGCTGTGAACTCCAGACCTCTGTGCAGTATCAGAAGCTCTTACTGTGCTAGTGTAATCTTTTAATAGACATGCTTGCCAGAATGACTTTTTTCCTTCAAAGATAGAATTAGAAAGCGGAGTTGTCATTTAAATTGCCTCTATCTTTGTAGTAGTTGGTAGTGATCTGTTGACCGGGATTGGGTAATATAAAAGCTGTTTAACAAAATAACATGCTTGTCTGTGTGAAATACAGACAGTGCTGAGAGACAAGGAGAAAAGTCTCCCCTCATGGACTTTGTGGGATTCTTTAGAAACTGCAGGATACTGAGTCTTTCCTGCAGAATTATAAAAGCTTTGCAGAGCCCGTGTTGAACATTTGCATGATTTTCAGAAGGCGAAGTATGTTCAGCTGTCTTCGTGCACCCTCTGTGTGCACATGTACATCCTTCCCTGGGAGAGGGAGAGGATTCTCAGCACAGTTCTCATCGGGCTCTGCGTTTGTTGGATGTATATTATTGAAATGCTGCCCAAGATGCCTCACTTAATCTTGTGCAAAACTTGAATCATCATGTTTCATGATTTGGTAAAATAAAAGAGATTGTGAAAGAGACAACTATAAACATTCTGCTTGAAAAGATGTGCTCTTTTCAAAAGACCTTTCTGTTAGAGCCAAACAACACAAAAAGCAATGTTTCCTTGCTCTCAGAGACGTATATATTTATTTCTGCAAAGATTTGTTTTGGATTCTCAGTTCTTCGAGTATCTGCATTCTTTGAAATAATTTTATATTTCCATGTTGACTTTCTCTGTGCTTTAAGTTGTAATCAAAGGTTCCTTGCTTCTGATCTCGAGGAGTACTGATGTTAGACTGTTTACATTCCACTATTTTTCCTCTGTATGGGGTGAACATTCAAATGTGGTGGAGCATTTTTGCTTTCATCTACCAAATTTAGCACACTCTCTTATTATTGGCAGCTCAAAAAGATGGTATGCTAGTGGGCAGAATGCTGTGAATTAGTAACTTTTCTTTGCTTTTCTTTGGACTTTAACAAATTTAGGTTATCTAACAACACATCATTTTTATGAAGGAACCAAGGTAGTTGAATGGAAATAAGACATTGCAAACTTACATAAAGCAATTTTTAGCCAAATGTGAATGTAACATATTTCTGAAACATGGTTCTGAGTTATATTTCTTTCATAGGACTTTTTTTTTTTTTTACTTTCATAGACTAAAGTATAAGAGGAAATATTTTTGTTAGTGATGTTCCATTTAGAGCTTTTTCTGAGTGTGTTTTTCTATATGAATTGATCAATAAAGCATTAATTTATTAATTAAAGTATATTGCCACTAAAAATCCCCTCTGCCTTTTTTTCTTGGAAATGTGATTTAGCAAAAGCAGTTTATTTTCTTTTTTCAATAAAGAGCCTGCACTCAGAGGGCTTGTTGAGCAGCTAAAATGTGCAGGAAACATACGTGCCAGGAAGCTTTTCTATAATCAAAATGGCCAGCAGAACAGAAGCCACACTCTTTTTTCTCACTAGGTATAAATCTCCTTCAATTTTTTTGAAAAAAGGAAACAACCAAAAACAACCAACCAAACAAAAACAAACCCACCCAAAAAGAACTAAAGACCCCTACAACACTGATTAATACAACGAAGGCAAATGAATCAGAGACAGCATATGTTGCATTTGGTAATAGATGCTTACTTGAGTTAATGTTTAGGTTGTGCTGGAAGTCCCAGCCCAGGCACCAGAAAGGTCTTAGCAATCGGGAAGCACTTTGCGTTCTTGGGTGGCAGACAGTAGGAGCACTGTCATCAGTGGCACAGTTTGCCTTGACACAATTAGCAGGAAGACAAGGAATGTTGATTTCAACTGCAGGAGGACGGCCAAAAAAACCCTAGGATTATGCAAGGTACAGTAAGGCAAGCAGCAGGTTGAACACAGGTTGGTTAGAAAACACAGTATTGAAAATATTTATAAGAAGGTGCATTGGAGATACAAAGTTACCAGTGACAACAGTAATTATTGATGGAGCCACATACTTACGTGTGAAAAGCTCTAAAATGATGCAGAAGCAAGCAGTAGCATTCAGATGTCAGTCGTTCAAACTCCCATCCTGTGGCAGTGCATCTGTTTATCAGGAATTATCTCCTGAACGTAAATGAATTTCAGTCCTAAGTCATTGCACCTGTTGCCAAGAGGTATTTATTCCAATCACTTGCCTAAAGCGCAGGGAGTTATTGCTCGATGTTTTATAGCTCCAAAAAAACCCCTGTCATTTCAAAATCATTTGTTCAGAGAGGAGAAAATGGAGCAAAACAGTTCATTTTACTCTAAGCACTGCTATTTGGCAGTATTCACATTTGCACGGCACAAAGCTGCAATATTGATTTTTTGCTCACAGGGCCTCCCACTAGTTCTTTCTTCGATTGTCAGGGTTGCAAGATGGATTGAATTACACTTTGCTTGTTGATACGCTTATTTTTTTTTCTTTGTTGATAGGAAAAAATTACAAATAAAGCTTCAGCATAAAGATCACAGCGGCTTTGTCAGTGGACTTTGAATTTATTTTTTTTTATTTAGTTAAAATTCTTTCTGTGCCATAGATATTCCTTAGAGCAGTCTCCCCTTCTAACACACGCTACATTGTTTTGCTTTATTGCTTGCTGCTTTTCCAATGTAACACCTACATTACAATCTCAGGTGTGTCCTCTGTTGCCTGTGATCTAGCCTTGCTCTAGCATAGAACTTCTTATGGATGCCTGCAGGGGGAAAAATTGCAAGATAAAACACTTTCATACTACTTAGAGCAGTTGCCATAGCTGATGAAATAAAATTTGCAGGCAGCTGAACTCTGTAACGAACTGCAGAGGTCCTGTATTTGAAGTCAAGGTATTTCCTAGCAGAAGAGGAGGCTGTGCTGGGTGCAGGAGGTACAGGCACTGCTGCTGCCAGATGGAGATGTGAGCTTTATGTGGACAGCATTAAATTTGCCAGGGGAGGCAGGATGCAGGAATGGCAGTCACTAGCAGCCTCATGTTTGGTCTCACCACGACTGTCGTGATGGCAATTAATCAGAGGACCTGCTGTATGCTTGTGTGGCTTTGTGCACACTCCACACTGTGCCATGAGCAGCTTCTGTCTTCGTTGTATTAATTTGCTGCATGGGAGGAACATGGAGGGTGTTAATGTGATGGATTCGTGTTTTAGCTCTTCCCAACTTTCAGCTCATGATACCTCAGCAAGCCTCTAGTAATAGTGTTTGCTATTGCACACGGTATGTGCAGCCAGGCTGAGGGCCAGGAGTGAATTTGTGATGGAACTGTGGGGTTTTCCATGGAAATATGGCTTCTTCCCTTACTAACAAATACTGAAACATTTTGGCAGAGTAATGGTGCCAGTTTCATGTAGGATATGGTTCCACAAAATGTGAAGGCAGACCCAGTAGCTGTGCTCTGGCCTTCCCCTTCCTCTTGTGCTGGGCTGGATTCCCACCTAGCCAAGGAGCTGGTCCCCCAAGACCTCATTGGACCATCAGCAGTAGGGGGAGGTTAGGGTCAAGAGTAGCCTCTTGATTTTTGGTTTACTGCACAAGTTGGACAAAGGCTGGTACTAGTGTGAAAGGGAAGGCAGGGGCATGCAGGTAGAGGAGAAGTGGACAGGAAGATGGGCTCTGTCGGCCAAGGAGCCACGTCCTGACACTGGTGTCATCTTTACCAACAGCTTTTTTATTTTGCAATTCTAACAGATAATCATCTTCATACAATAGGAGTTTTGATCCACAGATCATGAAATTCAGTAGAAAAAGTGACAGCCTCTGGTTTGTGTGAAAATTTAGTGTTGGGGGGTTATCTCTATTTGTTCTTGTTCTTTTTAGATTCTTGCTTCCTTGCCTCTTCTAACGCATCATACTTTTTAAGAAAAGTTGGGGTTTTTTTCCTTTAAAAGACAAAAGTGCTCCAGCTTCCCTTATTTATTAGCTATTTATTTTTGCAGTCACAACTTGTTTCCATCAGCCTGCACTGAAACATTAATTGACTTGTGCTACTGTATTAGGATTACTTTTTTAAAAAATAGGAAATATCTGTAAATCTGCTGAAAATTTAGAAGAGATTTACTATTCTAATGAAATAGATATTTAACATACTGTGTTATCCAGTTTGTCTTCCAAAAGACAGTAATGCACACATTTTGTAAGAAACAGAAACATTCTTTTTAATAATAATAATACACAAGTAGCTGTGTGCAAAAAAGTGTAGTATACAGATATGTTTGTCTGATGCAATATATTTTTTGCATAAAGAAATGTCTGTAAAAGACTAAACACCTGGATGAATAGCTGAACCATAGTTTTGCCTCTAAAAATGTGTTTGCTTGATTAGAGTAGTTTCCTGTTCTTAGGAATTCTCTCATGCAGAAAAAAAAGATGTTAAAAATTAGAATATATCATTTTGGGGAGGGATGAGAAAGATTTTATACAGTACACATCTGCAGTTTCCAGTACTGATCATTTATAGATTTGTTCAAAATCTTACAGAATCATAGAATCATTTAGGTTGGAAAGAAGCTTTCGGATCATCAAGTCGAACTATTAACCCAGCACTGCCAAGTCTGCCACTAAAACACATCCTTAAATGCCACATCTACATCTTTTAAACTCCTTGAGGGCTGATGACTCAACCACTTCCATGGGCAGCATTTTCCAGTGCTTGATAACCCGTGGTTTAATTTATATAAAAGGCACAGCAAGAGGGACTGAAGTTCAATGAGGTAAAACACCAGCATGTATGTTAGATCAGGTGGCACAAACATGTCCATGTGGGGGATATAAAATAGCTAAGCAAAAGAAACCAACACTTCCTGGTGAAAGGAAGATATAAATTAAGACAGACTAATTAAGTTGGAACTATGGCTTTCTGTTTGTATTTTTTTGTTTGTTTGTTTGTTATTTTAAAGTCTTTTCTGCATTTGCGAGTCCTTCCTGCTTTGTTGCTTTCCACATTGAGACACAGTGCATAAAAGAGAGGAAAAAGCAGAGAGAAAACAGGTGGAGACAGGAATATGCAATTTATCCACGCAGACAGGCACCACTGTCTGCCCTGGCAAGGGTTAGAAGCAAAGAGGAATTTCCTCCTTTCCCAGATTCAGGACAGTAGCAGTGGTGTAGGGGTATGACAGTTTCATGAAAGAGATTTCACTTTACATGGTAGCAGGTCAAATTTTTTAAAGATGCACTTTCATTGGCACATTGATGAGAGTTAGTGCCTATGTGACAGAAGAATATTCCAATGCGATATATTCTTTAGGCTCAATCCCACTTTTTTAAACAGATAAATATATATTTATTGTTTTTTTTGTTTTGTTTTGTTTTCTTAGGTTTCAGCCGAGCAGCACTACCATTTGGTTTGGTTAGGAGGGAGCTCTCCTGCGAAGGCTACTCCATTGACCTCCGGTGTCCAGGAAGTGATGTTATTATGATAGAAAGTGCTAACTATGGGCGCACAGATGACAAGATTTGTGATGCTGACCCTTTCCAGATGGAGAACACAGAATGCTTCCTTCCAGATGCCTACAAAATTATGACACAAAGGTAAAAATACATATATCATTTTGAGATTAAAGAGGAAAATGTCTGAGTTAATACAGTAAGAGCTATATGCTATAGAAAATGCTGAGTTGTAGCTGCAACCTTGCTACCAAGTAGTATTATTTCTATCTAGTAGTATTAGTAGGAAATAAGAACTACCAGTTGATTTTTTTTTTTCTTAAATTCCATGAGCAAAAATTAAAAAGCAGGAAGATAGCTGCAAGGAGAATGGATCCATTCACTTTTTGGAGATTCACTAGCTCCTCATCTTTTGATTGGTCAAACAGTATTCAAAATGTGTCCAAATGGCTGCTGCACTTTTCAGTAACTTCTACACTCCCCAGCAGAGTTACAAATTTTCTGTGAATGCAGTAAATTGTTGCTGTAGCTCCCACCTGTAAAATGCATCCAGTGGAAAATGCTGGAATGAGTAGGTACCAGGATTATTATGTGTCATTACATATGTGTGTACAGAAGCATATATGCATATAAGCACAAGTTACATTATGTCTTGGTGATTGATGGTGGCTGTCATTCAGAGAAGACAATCAGTCAGAAGAGCATTTTTAGTACAAAAGGTGCATCAGAACTAAGGTTCACAGAAATTCCTTTGCTACAAGCCGCATACAGGCAGCAGTCACCTAGTACTGACAGTTGTGGAAATGTCAGCACAAATCAGTCATGGGAATTATTAGTGGTTTAAACTGCAAGCCTAAATAAATTTGGGATTGGTGGGAAGTTTTCCTTCCTGTGCATTTTTTCTAGGGTGAAGCTTCTGAACAAAAAGGGGATGGGAATGACCTGGGAGCTCTCTGGTGCATATACACTGATGTGTCAAATGTTTGATTTGACAGTTGCCCAGCATGCTGTGCTCCATTTACTGTGTTGCACTTGAACTTGGTAGCACTCAGTAACATGGTCACATCTTAAAAAGTATTTTCCATTTTCATTCTCTTGTTCACTCAAGTTTTTGTAAGTGTGACTTAAAATTTTTTATCAGTTTCACATGAATGCATGGATGTTCTCTACTTCTGTAATCAAATATTTGGGCTAGATTCAGTTTCAAATGCTGGAGATAAATTAAGGATATGAGGCCTTTTATTCATGTTCTGCTGCGTTCAACCTGTGACTTGTTCTCTGATCACTAAGGGAAAGGCTCCTTCACTATGCTAGTAAAAAGGTAATATAACTTCTTTAAATCATGTTTGAGTTATTTTTTTGCGGTTCTAGTTCATTGTTGTTAATTAGATCAATCCAGATTTCCATTGAGACTGCAGCAGCAGTGTCATCATCCTCTAATCTGTCAACTCCCTTTGAAACCACCTTCAATTGCTTTTGTAAGTGTAGTGCCTCTCTGTAGACTTCTCTGTTGTGTAAAATGCATGTTGTGTTTTGATCAAAGTCCTCCTTATGTTCACTGCAAATCTACAGATTAAGGTATTCAGAAACAAATATAGATGCACAATCTTGCTTTAAGTGATATCAGACAGTTACTAGAAAGCTGAAATTTTAGTTCTCCCCTTTCAATTAATCAACTGTAAGTTTATCATAGTAGGGGGTGGTTTTGAACTTCCCCAATCTTCCACTCTTACACTTTTTTCAATAGATTATAATAAAGTTGTGATTGTGTGTATGACATGGTTCAGAATATCTGTGCTCAGAGAGAGTTTTTAATTTTATTTTTTTTATCCTGAACCAATGGCAAAGATCATTTGACACTGCTTTCTAGTTTTGTCTGGCATTTATAGTAATTTGGAAGTTTGCTTTCCTAGTTTTCTTTCTCAGATCCTGTTATTAAGTAGAAAAGCTATCTCTTGCCTTGCGTAATCTTTTCACAAAATGAATCAATTTGTACTATATTGCAACCATTGCAAAGTGATCATAAGTTTTTGTTGTTTAAGGCATAGTGTTGTTTGGTACGTGGCACATATTGTTGTTCTGATATGTAAAAGCATCACATCAACTGTATTTTGATGGCAGCAATTGCATGTAAAGATCTCACCTGAAGGACTATCAGATTCATTGGCTTCCTTTTTTTTAAAAAAAGAAAAACGACAACAAAACACTAGACTAGAAAAGAAAAATGTTAAAATGTTTCATCACAGGGAAGACTTCTCTTCCATACCTTTAGAAATAAGCAACAGTAGTTTCTACATTGCTACTTAAAATCTCATGGTGTTTACATTTAAAGGCTAGTGACACGTTTTTAGCACTTCAGCCAGAAGTGTTTTTACCACTGCGTTTGACCACTGAATTCAGTGCAGACCTGCAGTTAAGTGTGTAGTTCCATGGCAATTATTAAATGGTCATCGCTCATTTGCAACATTACTCCACAGCTTTTGCACAGCAACTCTATTTGCTACAGTAACAATGTGAAAACACTAGCTTAATGTGATCAATACTGTGAAATCTGAAGATTGAAAAATAAGATGACATTTCCAGATCAACACAAACCCATGTAATCACATGCCCTGCTCCCCTTCCAGGGGATTTAAGATCCTAGCACACAAACTTTACCAGTGTCCACTGATGCATCAGCTCCTCTTTCTCAAAACAAGCTGCTACTTTGTATTTTCTCCCTCCCTTTTCTTTCTTTTCTGCAGTTCTCAAAAGATTTTTAACTTAATGCTTTCCTAGGAAGCCTGACTAGAACACTAATGACTTTGTGCTTTGCTTTTACCTTTATAAAGCAGTTATTAAATTTTTAGTCCCTTATTGAAATTACATCCCAGTTATTCCAGAATAAAGTCTTTCAAATGTATTTAGATTCCTTGTAAACTTCAGACTTGCAAGGTTAAAATGAAAGCTTTGAAGAAAGAGATGAGACCTTCAGAAAATCCCTCTACCCTTTCACACTTTTCTGATAATTAAACCCAGTGTTTGCATGCAGTCAAGTTTGAGAGATCCTACCACATGCTAAAATTGAGTATTAGAAGTAAGCTTATTTCTGGAATATTTGGTGAGGGAAAAGTGTGAGTGAGTGTTAGAGGACCCATTTTTCTCTGCTGTCCTTTAGCTGGGGCAAAAACTCTCCCTCTTAGTTTAAAAGGAAATGAAAGGAACAGGGAAGCAGAAGATGCAGAGCAGCCTGAGGAAATTGGTGTGGTTGCTCACTCATAAAGTGTGTTTGTGTGACTATATCCAGAAACTGTCATGAGACTTTGGAGTTGATATGGGTAACTAGTACTGCCCTTTATGGGCACAGCACCAATTTGAAAATTAGTGTGATAAAATGTACTCATGTCTTAAGTCCACTTCCACTGTAAGCAGATTGCAGGTGGATTGTGTGAGTTGTGTTCAAACTGCCTGTGTGTTTGTGAAGGCTTTGTGCCTCCAGTGCCAACTTCAAAGCCTTGTTCTGCAGCTGCAGGTGGATGGACCATTTTTGTTAGGACCTGTACTAAGGGTTACGTAGATACCACATAGTGTTGGGACTTCTGTTTTATTAGCTTAAAATAGTAACATACATACATACTTACGTACATACTTAAAATACATTTCAAAGGCCAAGGCATATTGTGTATGTGATTTTATAGTGGATCAATAAGCTGCTAAGATGTGTTTTTATGTGTGCATGCTGGGACCTTTCACACTTGAATTAAATATAGGCTTTTTTCAGTATGAACAATTTTTCCTAGTCATAAATTTTTTGGTTGGTAAAATTTCCATATTATTTTAAAGATTATACATCATATTTATCATTGTGATTCCACCACAGTGCAATTAGATGATTTTTTTTTTTTTGCCTGTGTTTTTAAATAAATACTTGGATAGTGTGGCAGATAATAAGTTTGAATAATACAATTTTAAATCTTGAGAAATCCTATATTAAAAAAATGTCAGGTTCTTTCCAATCTGTACACCTTATTTTTTGAGGTATTTACAGTTACAGCTATTGGTGGGGCTTGCAGAAAATTAACATTTTTGTATTTAAAGAAAACACAGCCTGTTAACTTTGAATCTAAGAAATCTTTTACTTAGGTACAAAAATCAAGCATTCACTGTTGACAGCCAAAATAATTCTGAAAAAAGTTTCACTCCTAATAAAAGCTAAAATACCTTGAATTTTTAAATAGGAATTTCTGATCTGTATTCTGATACTGAGAGCACAGTTGTGATCACTAAAAAGAGGAAAAATTAAAAATGTTTAAAGCTATAGGCTTTGTGCAGACCATGCAAGCATCCACAGTAAAAAATATAATCTCACAGTTGGTATATTCAGTTTAGTTTTGATCTGCAACAAAAAGGAGGTTACATCAATCCTGTGCTGAAATGGCTTTGAAATTCTATTTTTGTCTACATTTTATACTCTAATTGTAGCTTTTTGTCATCTTTACATACTTACTAAACATAATATCATTTTGCTTTTAAAATATGCACAAAGCAAATATCATTGTAATATATAAACATAAATATAAAAACAGGTATAATAGGTGAGCTTAAGGAATGTATTTTTTTAAATAGTATTCCCTTTTAAAACATTGCTGCAGAAAAGTAGAAGGATGAAAAGAGGAATCAATCCTCTTTAGCAGTGAGTGTTTTCTCTGTTGCACATATCCTGTCCTATCTATAGCACATGTGACACATGTACCTTCAATTACCATGCCCATCGTGACACCAGTGAAGAGTTCATGCTGGGGGTTTTGTTACCATGAACTTTTGTCACATAGTAATGCTCTTAACCTGTTATGTCCATCATCTCTCTGCAAGACAGCTGCACGTATACAGAGGGTCTTCAAAATGTCAGTGAAGTGCCTCTTGCCCCACAGAATGATCAAGGGGGAGCAGAGGGAAGCAACATTCCCATTTCTTTTCCGGAGACTTTATTATTTTGCTGTCTTTCCCAACAGAAGGGTGGGAGACAGGAGATGTTCATTCTTCTCCACCTATTCATGTGTCCAGCAAATAGGTAATTTTAAAAATCCTGCATATGCATGAGATTGAGGCACGTTTGAGAGAAAACAAAATGAGTTCTCCTCTGAAGAAGACTCATCTCTCAAACCCTATGTCTTGTTCCTGCGTGTCAGGTCTGCACAGGAAACTGTCGTACTGTATTAATGTCCTTTCAAATGAGAACAGGTTTGGTCTGTACCATAATGTGAGTAAATAAATAAAATCTTTCACGGGACTCCAAGCTTGGATGGATGGTGGGTAAATCTATAACTATTTAATCTCACTCTTGGAATTGAAAAGGTCTCCTACACGGTGTCTTTGCTGGTCGAAAGCAAAACCTGCTGTGAGGTCACTGCATAGCTGAATTCGAGCCTTTGCAAGACTTCCACAAAGCAGCATTTTAGTGCCTCCAAAATAGCTCCCTCAGACAGGGCCCACGGTTGATGCACGCTTCAGATTTGCATTTCTTAATGCGACTTAAAATAGTTTTCACGGGCAGGATTTTATCCTCTGCCATTCACAAATGACTGTGATTGTGGTAATGGCACACTTTACTTCTGGGGTCTGCCAGGCTTAGACAAGGGCTCTGCTGACCCCTGCTGCTATCTTGCTTTCTCCCTTGCTTTTCCTTCTGCAGCTGAAGATTGCCTCCTTTTGCTAAAGATATTATATAGTGAAAAGTGCCTCAGAGTAAGGTATACCTTTCCTTTTTTCTACTTTCCAGTCATTAAAAACTTGAATGACTCATTTGTGCGTCAGCGAAATGCTGGTGATGATGATAGGCTGGCAGAGGCCGCTGTGGGTAAGGTACATTCTCAGAATTTATGCACATCGGAGTTGCCGCGGTACTGATGCTGATCTCATGTACGAGGTCCTTCTTTTGCTTTGGCGTGCCAACCAAAGCAGCTGTTACAGCTTGCTGACAACTGCTTCACAAAACGTCTATGTACAAGATTATCAACATTAGGGACCTTTTTTGAAGAATCCTTTAAAAATGAGGGCTGAAATGGACATAGGTCTTAGTGTGGCATGAGTATTTTGATGTAGCAGAAACTTAAAATGCACTTTATTTTTAAACTAAGGTATTCAAAATAATGGGCCATGGCCAGATTGATTTCAGTTTTGTTTTGTTTTCTTCTCTCTGCGTTAGTCACAACGTTTAGTTATGACTCAAGGTAAAGAAAAAGGCAGAAATATGTGTAGCCTATTTTCATGAACTAGGCATAGTCGCAGAGCCTAGAATATTCATGAAGCACACCATAGTCCTTGGCTTTCCTAAAGAAAGAAACAGTTACTACCCATGATTGAGAAAAAACCTTATCTGACATTGTGCATTTTCGCTATCATTAATTCTTAATATGAATGTAGTAGGTCTAGTTTACTCATTTAATATAGGAGGGTTTATTAATGGGGTTGCTCCATCATGACATTACTTAGTAAATTAAATACAAATTCTCATAAGGTTTTGAGCCATCAGGTAAGGTGAAATAGCTGTCAGTGCTACTTGATCATCTTTTGCAGTGTGTTACATTATTTTTCCTGCAGAAGAAATTATTTGTGCAAGAACATAACACGTGTGCACATTGCTGTAGTCACGGCACTGGACAAGCTACAAAGGAAACAACAAAAAGAGCTATTCATTAATACCAACTAATGACATTTAAAATTTAGATTTAGTTTTTGAAAAAAAAGATTAGATACATTATTTTGCTAGGATGTAGCTTGACAATTTATTTAGTGGTTTCAGAAGTTGTTTTCTTTCCCTCATTGTTGGCAAAAACACCATCAAATTCTTCTTACGTCAGTGTATATCTTATCTGGGAAGATACTATATGCATATTCATCAGTCTTTCCTTGATGTTCATAGGTGGAAATAAATATAAATAACTATACGTACATATACATAAATTTTTAAGCATTATACACTGTTGCTTGTATATTTAAGCATCATATGACACGCTATGATTTTTTTTGTGTGTGTGTGCGTGTATTTTTTTGTTTCTTTGGGTTTTTTTGTTTGTTTTTTTAGTGATTTCGGAAACAGTCTCTACTAGGTCTGCATACTGTTTAGCCTGCAGTTAATCATGTTCTATATGTTTTGGGTGTGTAAATCCCTCTCTTTGTAATTTATTAATGTTCTTGAGAACTTGACTGAGACAACATTGCTTAACCTTCAGTGCCTTTCAGTTGGGTTTTGTGTTCTCTTGGGTGATTTTTTACGGATTTTTATAGGTTTCTAATTTCTATGGGAGATAACTTCCTGGTTCAGTTGCACTCAGAACTTTTATTATTAAAAAATTTTGATTTACTTATATATGGCTGTGCCAAATTTAGTTCATATAGAATAATACTGTAATAATTGAAGCCTATTAATTCCTCCCACCCTAATATATCCTCTATAATACTTAGCCAAAACAGCTACATTATCTGATAAGTTGATTTAGGACTTTATACATGTGTTCATATAGCCATTTATCTGAACCCTTGCTGAGGAGACCTTTATTAAGCAGTGATGACTGCTGAATATGAAATGTAACCAAGATTATTTTTTTATTCAAATATAATTTAAATATTCATCAAAGAGGAGTTATGCTTGAAACTGACAGAGACTATTAACATCAAAAAATATAATTAACTGCACTGGGTATCATGAAGCAGAGTTAGCCAAATAGCCGAAAGGTCTAATTGCTCCAGAGTCTGAGAAGCAATAGTTTTATTTTATACTGTTGCTGTGGAATTAATAGTGATGTGGTTTGCTATGTGAGGCAATTAAAAGCTGCCTGTTAAGGTTCATTGCACTATAGGAAATCCATTGAATATCACTTAGTAAACAGAACTGACATGGAAAAGGTACATGAGGATGGGCAGAACAGGGTATAGATTGCAAATTAGGACAGATTAATATTAATTAAATATATGTAAGTAAGTTATGAGTACTTTCTAGTGTTATAAAGTCAGCAGTAGCGATGAAAGTGAAAAGTTTTCATTAGTAACACAAAGGAAATAGAATTTAAAGATTATTACGGTGAAGCTGTGTAATTCAAAGGAAAGGAATAGAAGACTAAACATGGGTTTAAAAATTAAAAAGTCGCTATAGAGTACTGTAGAAATGAGCAGATACCATATTCTGGAAATTTTCTTCTGTCCCAGAATAATATCCTACTTAAGAAGAACCTTCAGACCTTTGTGGCTCAATTAAGCTTTTTAGTTGAATTCAACAAGAAAAACTTCTTTACTGAATCTCATAGATTCTGCCTGTGCCTAGGGTATATAGACTAAGAAAGGGTAGCCACATTCATGGCATTTTGACATTAATGAGGTTGCTGAAATGGAAAGGTTTAAGGATCAAAGATACAAGCAATAACAGTATTTTACAGCATTACTTCTTTTTTTTTCTTTCTAATAATAAAATTGCAATTTAATTGCTTAATAAACGGGCCATGATTACTGAAAGACATAGGTAATTTCCCTCTTTGCATCTCCCCTCTTTGCATTTTATGTTTTACATATTGCAGAACAATAATTAGCAAAAACGCTATGGCTGCAGATGAAAGAGGTCTTTTTTTTTTTTCTTTCATATATTAGCTGTGAATGAAAGGAGTTTCTGTGTATGCTCTTTAATTTACCACGATAGTGAACTTCTAAGGTTTTAAAGAAGCAATCTTAAAAACTACTATGTACTGGTGAAGTAAAATCAGACGAAGTATTCTGCTGGAATTCCTGTTCTATATAAAGATTGGCTGCCTGTTTCATACATTATTTAGCATGGTTACCCTGTTTATATCAGTGACATAAGAGTGCGTGCTACTTTCTCAGAAGAGTACTGTCTTTGCCGCTTCACAGCACAGTGCCTTGTACTCCCAGGCTTGCACATGATGTTAGCAGATATTTAAAGCATTTCAGCCTAACGTTTTACAGGTCATGATGAACTAAGCCTATAAAACAAGTCAGTGCAATGAAGTTAATGCAGTCTTAAGAGTGTTACATAGGCTGAATACTCAGTATTTGGTATATTTTTAGCCTTCTGTAGACACGTCAATAGGGAGGAAAGGTTCTTACCACGTAGATTTTTCTACGTCAAGCCTGCTTTGTAATACAATTGCAGTACAGAATCTTTATTACAAACTTATTATTGAAAGCCATTTTTTTTTCAGTTTTTTTTTTTTTTTATAGCCATTAGAACATTTGAATTTCATTTTCTTCTAACACACACATATGCACAAAACAGAAAAAGAAGAGCAATGAGGTCACAGAATCGTTTCACTGAGCAATCGTTTCACTGACCAACGTCCTACAACTCTAGCGCTGTAGTGAAAGAATCATAGAATCACAGAATGTTAGGGGTTGGAAGGGACCTCCAGAGATCATCGAGTCCAACCCCCCTGCCAGAGCAGGACCATCTCGTCTAGGGCAGGTCACACAGGAACGCATCCAGACGGGTCTTAAAAGTCTCCAGAAGTCTTACTACTTCTTAATGACGTTGAACCGTATAGCACTTCGCCTGGCAAGATATGTATTTTGCTATTGTGTGTGCAAAGGCATCTATATTCCTTTCTCAGTAGTAATATGTGACCTTTAGCCTTACTTTACTGTTCATTGCTTCTAAGAGAACTTCCTTCTTGTGCTATATATCTACATGATGAAGGAACAATTTTGAAATGTATTTAATATATACGTTTTCCCAGAACTGTAAAATTGTTGATTCACCATAACTCAGTTTTTACTCCTTTTCATCTGTCTATTTAAAACATTTGTTTAGGCTGAGTTGGTAAGCGTAGAAATAACGTAACAGTTCTGAACCCATAATCTTTCCCTGTTTACTGAATTTCTTAACAGCGTTGAACTCAACTGTACTATTACACTTGTGAAGCTGTAGCTGTTTTCTCTTCTAGCATGTAGTAGCACTGCTACTGCCTTCAGTATGTTATTCTAGTGCCAGCATCACTGGTGGATATGAAAAACATCATTTACTTTGTATATTTAGCTTTCTTACATAATTTTGCTGCCTTTGTGACAGAGATACAGCAAAATAACACCTCCTGGAGTTGCATTTAAAACAGGAGCACTTTGGGTAATGTACTGTAGACAGAACACATATGAGTTAGTGCTCAGTTTGCTCAGTTATCATGAATGCCATCAGCAATGCCTTGTTGCTTTCTTATCAGCCACTTCCTGCTGTCAACCCAGTGCTTATTTCAATAGAAAAGGATTTGCATCAAATGTAATACAGTATTATGTATGGCTAACATGGGGTTTTTAATTGTACAGGCACATGAGACTCCTTCAGTGGTAGACAGTTTGATAAAAGGATTAGATCGTGAGTATTTTTGAATCAATTAAAGATTATCTGTGTATTGATGGAGTCGAGCCAGTGCATTTTCTGACTTTTTTTTTAACAGAGATGAATTTAGTTGACTTGCGTAAAAACCAACTGCCGAACACACAAGATTTTTGCAGATATGAAAACAAGCAAATAAAAGCAGCCCCCTAAACTTTGGGCTTAAAACTGAAAGTTCAGGAACCAAGAGAGTGCACAGCTCAAATCAGTAACTTAATCCCTTAACTTCAAATTGGAAAGAAGAAAGAGAGATTGTGCTTTCCAAGTTAGAGCAGAAGGATACTTTTTCAGGGGAAGTCCTATACCTGGAAGCCCTGCAAACTTTCCAGATGATAATTAGATCCAGACATCACAGTGGGTAATGAATAACAGTGCTTTTGTGACAGGCATTCCTCTCATAAGAAAGTACTTGTAGTGAAGACTCTCAGACATATTCTAATAGGAAATGACACCACTGTTACCGAGTTGATTAAAGACCTACCAAGGGACAGCACTTCTGGAAAAAATCAGCAGATGAAATAAGAAAAGTTGTAATTTTGTTATTAGTTATCAGTTAAATAGATATAACTTAAAGCCATGCAGTCTGCATTAAAAATTATAAGAAAAAGGACTGTACCATCTTGCTAGCAGATTGAACTTTCGTTAATCTTGTAAAATAACCAAGTTGTCTTTTGGCCTCTTTCTCAGTATTTTGCTTCAAGTTCTGTTTAGCTGTATAAATGAGTCACTCCATAGCCCTGTGGAATTGGTAGATATGCAGCAGTGGGCACATGGCCTCTGTTGATGAAAATTATAGCCCAAAAAGGAGATATTCCCCAAGGCAAGTTTACAAAAAATAATTTATTCTTTTTCACCCTGTAAAACTCATCTTACATGCAGGATTCTCTTGCATTATTGCATATTCTAATCCTCTGAGTGGGTAATTAACGGACCAGAAAAGCCATTTGTGGAAAGAAAGAGCCATAAGGGTGAAAAATATTTCTCCACTGAATGATCTTTAAGGAGTAAATAATTACAAGAGTGAGAGGTTTGGGATGACCAATCTAAATCTGAACATAATTAGGATGAACACAGTTTGAAAATCGAAGCAGTTGGCATGTGCAACAATTTTCATATCAGAAGACTAATTAAATATTTAAAAGCTCAAACCCCCTCACTATTCACAGAAAAATAACCTGCCACAAAAGGGTCTGTAACTTTGCAGATAATTAGGAAGGGTTACAGGGGGGGGAAAAAAATCACGGATTGGTTCCAAGGTTCTGCAAGGTCACGTCTTATTACGATGTATCTTTTATATGGTCTGATAACAAGTTTCTTGCTAATTTAATCTAAGTAGGGCATCCCACAGTGATTTCCTATTTCCCTTGTTAAAAATGTGATCATTTTTCTATATGGAAACTGCTATAGGTGAACATTTTTATAAATAATTGCTCTTAATTGATACAGGCTATAAAAGTTTTAATTATTCAAGGGGAATGCATGTGTTAAAGTTCAGGTACTGTTGCCCTCACCACATGCCCCGTTTGAAATTGTCCTCATCCTGTCCATTGTAGAGGGAAACCAGAGGACCATATAAGTCACTTTACCTCGATGGCCAATTCTGTAAATTAGTAAGTCCTACTTTCCTGTGAGAGCTAAGATACATTTATGTTGAATATGCATTTCTGCAAACAGAAGGACTGTGTTAAACTCAAGAGATCCATAGTGAGCCAAGCTGAATTTGCATTGAACTGACCTGGCGGTCCAGTCAAAGTGTTAACATTAAAAAGTGCTTAAAGCATAAAAGGCTTCTACATTTCAGAAGCTGCAGTAACAAATCACACCTGTCATTTGAAATACCTTATTTTAGTAATTAAAGTGGGTGATTTTAAAAAATGTATTTAAGATCTTTGCAAATTAACATGAAGGATAAAGCTTTGTGTTTTCAATATTATAACTCTTCTAGTTACTCATTTAATAATAACTCAGAAGCTGTCTTAAGTTACAGAACTTTTAACTACATTATGAATTTGCCACATGCCAAGCTACGCATAAAAGAGCTCGACAGTGCTTCAAAACAAAAAAAAAAAAAAAAAAAAGAGTTTTAAAGTATTTTTACTCTTATCCTATACTTTGTCTGGTAGTCTCCTACAAGTCTGTTGCAGCATTATGAGGATCAGACACTGCTTCAGGATTTTCACTTGGATTTTCTGCACATTGTGCTCTTAGCACTGTACCTCGGAAATAAATGCCTCTTTGTAAAGCTCTGATACTCAACCCTACCTTTCTCCCCTGAAACATGCTCAGCCTACAAGGTGTGATCCATTCACTCATGCTTGTTCTGTGTGAATAATCTGTGTAAATTGCTGAGATACTAAGATGCTGCACTACTAAAGTTTCCATTAGTAAATAAGCATAGCTGCAGGCTATTTATTTTGTCTAAATGGTGAAACATCTAATTAGATCTTTTGAACTGATTACTTTTCAGCAGTGTGGATCTGCCTGGCTTGGCTGGTGTACTAAGATGTACACTGCCTGTGATCCCATGCTACATTTCTCTTGCAAATGTCCACGAATATAAATAATACGACAGGATTGTAGGTGTGACTTTATTTGCATTTTTTCTTCCTCAGGCAGAGTTCATTAGAAACATTTTCTCTAAAAAGCAGATCTCTTCTGCTTCATCCTGTTACAAGGTTTGGGTTTACACTTATGAAGACCTCACTGGGAGATTTTTTCTGTTTCCTTTGCACACTTCATTGTGTCTTTTGATACCTAGTTTTCCTGTCCTTGCTTTGCAGTCTTCTCTTCACGGGCTCTGGCAGTTCTAATAGGCCTTTCACATATGTTGTTGAAAGTAGTGGGTATAGAAAGATGAGATTATGAAAGCACTTTAAAAATTACCAAGAGAAGGCAGAAGTTATATATTCCAGTAGAATCTGTATTTCCTTTTCCTTTTTCTTCCCCACCCCGTTGCCCCACCCCCTATTTTATCTGGTGCTTCAGTTTCAGGTTAATAATAACCCATAATAATAGCGTTTACACCAATAAACAAATTACTGGAGCAAGGATGAATTGTAATAAGAAAAAAAATGTCTCTGATAGTTTAAATGTGAGTGAAAAGTTTCATTGGTTTTACTGGCTGCAGCTGACAACTTAGAGAACATGAATACTAAAAGGCAAGTGGGTCATAACTTAATGTGTTAAAATTGTAAGAAGAGTTTGAAAGCAGGAAATAATCTGTTAACTTTCTTTGCTGTAAAAGTCTGATATACATTCATTGATAGTGAATCGGACTGGGTAATCTTAAGAAAGGGCTTGTGGGAGTTGCATGTTTTCTGTTGTGTTTTATTGTCTATTTGGAATTTTCAACCTTAATGCGTAGCCTTAGACTCCCACAAGATTACACTGTATAAAGAAAACACAATTAAATTTTACTGCATATTTATTGGGCAAACGGAAACAAAGCTATGGTGCACCTTATTCTACAATATCAGTTATACACTGTTTAGCTTCCTTATGTCATGTTTACTTAGTAACCAGAGAGATTCAACAAATCATCAATATTGTTTTAAAAAAGGAAATAGAAACATTTTTTTCAGTTTTTCCCCCCAGATATTTTTTATCTGAAACCACCAGCTTTACTGCTGTAGTGATCACGTTACCAAGTGCATAGAAAATCACAAGGTTGGATTGTGAATTTTCAAACCAATTTCTAGCATACCTTACAGCTTTAGCAGTCACAGGAAGATCTCCAATACCTAGACACAATTCTTATGGCTGAATTCAGCTTTCATATGTGCTCATGTACCTCCCATTTTTGTCTTAGATTATGAAAACTACCACCACTGCACACTAAATCTGTTTTCCCTTTGAGCTAGCTAAAATTGGTGCTATTTGCACATGATTGTTCCCCTCTAATAGTTTTAGGGGTTCTAACGTGAAAATAATTTCTAGAAAATCTTACATATGAGTAAGCAAAATTGCCAGTGTGGCATCTTGGGCTTTTAAAAAGCCAGTTGCAGGACTGTGTGTCAGTCTTCAAGGAAGCATAACTCTGTAGGGATGTGTGTGCTTTCTCATCCTGTGAGGGTGAGGTTGTGCTACTGCTGCTGCAGTTGCTGGAGTGCTGTGGTTAAAGCAGTGATGGCTGCCCATCACTGCTTCAAATCAAGGCTTTACAACAAGGCTGGGGCTTTTTAGCAGTTTTTTTTTTTTTTCAGGCTTTGGTTAGGCCTAATTTGAAAACTCATTAGGTTTCAGAATGTAATAATATATTTCTTGTGAGGTGAATTTGAAACTTAGAATTTAAATACATTCCTTTAAATAATTTTATCTGCTGTGGTATGTGTGTATGTATAAATGCGTATCTATGCACCCCTCAAGATCTCTGTTCTCTGGCTATTTTAGATGTAAGTTTATTGCATACTTTCTAAGACAAAATTAATAAACCATAGCATTTAAATAGTGTCTGACCTCTTCTTACATACGTAACTTTAATAGCAGGAGTGGGGGTCTAGGGAACACATATACAAAAGCAGAAGCACATTTCACATGGCAGTTGTAGACCATTAGGAATACCTATGTAAAGACAGTCATTTACTCTGGGTAAAGAGATTCAGGAGTTTTCCAATTTAAAACATGCTGTAGTTAAAAGTCGATACATGAAGTGTCGTCATTGCACATTCCCATCTCAGACTGCAGCTCACCCAGGGTGAATAAGAAACAAGAAGACCATATGGACTATGTGGTGCTACAACTCAGAGTTTACGTGCTTCAAGTGGTGTTTAAGCCGGTTGCTTCAGGCAATATGTAGGAACATGTCATCACGCTAGCTTTTAAGTATTTAATCAATATGCTGTAAGAGAGGTATTGTCAGATCTGACTTGAAAGTTTCGAAACATAGCAAGATAGATTTTTTTTTTTGTTTTAACAATTTTATTAAAAATTAATTTTATTTATTAAACACTGCTTTATACTTTAAAAAAAAATTCCTTTTTAAAGGGATGTAGATAAGACTCTTTTGTGTTTACCAGTTTTACCTTGCTTAATGAAACACTGCATTCACAGAAATGCAGCTTTAGGAATACCCAAAATTATTTTGATAGCCCGTTTCTGGCTAGACCTTAACCCCTATCCTTTTCAAAATAACGTGATGTTTCTTTTATGTTACCATCTTTGTTGAAGTTATGCGTGCAAAACAAGAGCATTTGAAGGATGAATTTTAATGTGGATGTTATTTCCTACATGCCTTGATTTTGCAAACTGCAAGAACCCCTCAGAAAGAAACTGTTTGTGTCTTTATTTGACTAATTTGACTGACCCATACAGATGACCTCTTTCCTCAGTCAATCAATTTGATGCAGGTAACACTAACGTCTTTCCAGAATTTGCTTCTCAGATTCCAGTACTTCACTTTGTGGTCCAGTCATGATACGCTGTGTTTTTCATTTTAGTGCTGGAGTATTTGTTCAAGTCCATAGATTTTGCATTTTTAATCTTCCTTAGAACAGTGGTGAATAATGGCCCTTGGCAGGAGATAATGAAATTTTCTTAATTTATATTTTCAAGCAGAAGCTTCAATTGAAAATGGCATCCTATGGCCTGGAGACATAGCTCTAGTGCAAGTTTCGGGGGAGCTGTAATAATAATGCAGTGACAGCAGTGACATGGAATGATAGGACAGTGAAGAAGTAATTTAAGAAAGAAAAGAGAATGTACCAAAGCTTTATTGTAGCATATCTAATGATCTGCTGAAGACTCCCAATAGCTTTTGGAGCATGACAGGAGAAACTAATGTTATCTTGCCAAAACAGAAGCCCCTGCTTAATCAGCAGAACAAGATTATTGATTAAAACACCTCACACAATAGATTGCACGTGGAATCTCATCTCCGTACATTGCTTGTGGAAAAGTGAAATAAGGAGCATAATATAATAATAAAAAAAAAAAGAGCAAAAGCAATTTGTTGGGAATTGTACAAGTCAAGATTAGAGTTGAAATGCAAACAAATTACATGGAAACTATAACTGTCCTTAAAGCTGAGCACAGAAGGGAATGGTTGCAGCAGGGACATGACTGCATCATGAGTAGAAGATACCTGCTAACAGCCTTGCTGAAGCTGCTTTACTTGCCTTTTTTTTTCTGTGTTCATCTGAAATGTGAAAGGGCCATTCCTCATTTGCACAGTCTTCTTCCTGAGGTGAAGGAGTTCAGACATTTGTACGGTAGCTGTTAATTAAACACTCCATTTGATTTCTGGATTACTCTACGTGATGCATCTGCATTACAAAAATGTAACCCTTCTTCATTCATACGAAAAAACTGAAGAAACTAGCATTAGAGTACACAATTGCTCCTTGCCTTCCAGAGAACAGTGATACTTCCTACATGTCCCCTTGCAAAACCCTTGCCACTGCTAGCAGAGGAACCTGAGTTATCATTCCTTCAGTGCTACAGTTAGTCCTTTCCTGACTAAGATTTCAAATTTCATTCTGTTACCTTTCCTAAATCAGTTGTTACTGAGTTTGTATAGAGTTCTTTGCAGATCTGCTTTATTGCTTTGTAAATGAGAGAGTCATTGCATGATAAATCGTTGCACACATCATGAGTGTCTTAAGCATGAAGACGTTTCTTGGTGTGAGACCATATGAATTTTAAGATTGTACATAAAAACCTGAGAATTTGCCTATTTAGCATATGCTAGGGTAGTATGCAGTTAAGTAGATTACAAAACACTCAAATGATACTTAAAACTTGTGGAAAATTTAAAACACTAGATTACAGACACTGAAACACTAAAGTATTGTGATTTGAATTCTTAAATTTGCAGAAATTACAGCTGGTTTCCATTATACCTTCACTGGAACCATTCTAGAAGAGTTTGAATAGTGGGACCAAACTAACAGTATATTGTGTAGAATAATTAACATTGGTTACAATGAATGAGTTAAGGTTTATGAGGTCTGGATGTATTTTTTTCCCTGATGGTATCTAGGTCAGTTTTGCAAATGCCCAGGAACTTTATGTCCTCTATAGTCTTGTTTTGGAGAATCCCATGAAGTAGGTGCACTCAAAAGGGGCTTTCCCATTACAAAAAGGAATTAAAATTGGTCACAGGATTGAGTTGAAGGCTCTAACTGCATCACATCCTCGTTTTTGAGTGAGTGTTTCTAAAGTGTAAACTTTTCTCAGAATTATGAAGCTCTGCTATGGCAGTATTGTGGTAGTTTTGATAGACATGGAGGGTAATCTGTGGTTTGATGCTATTTTGTGGAGTGTGGAGTATCTTTTGTCCAATATACCAAAGAATTTGTTGCATCTTGTTGTGAGATCAACTGAAACCTTCATCAGTTTGTAAAATGGTGTTTGCAGGCAGCAGCAGAATTGCAGGCCAATAGGTAATAGAGAAGTTAGTTTCCTTGGTTTTGCAGAGGAAAAAAAACAACAATGAAGCAGACAGAAGACTTTCATTTGTTCAGAGAACAAATTGCAGTAGTGTGAATTCCTTAAATTACTTGTCTCAGAACTACCTATACAAAAAAATCCACTTACTCTTCATCTCTTCTCTGTAACCCATGAATTGGGATTGAATTGAAATATGACTGCTAACTATGTAACAAAGTTAACTGCATATGACTTTTAAAACTGTGAATATGTTAATCAAGTGTCTTTAATTTGAAATCTTAGAAGTGTATGAAAATCAGAACCTTTTTTGAAAATTACTTATGTTTTATAAAACGTGACCAGCAATGCAGCAAAATCAGTGATTTGAATGTAAAAAACCCCATACAACTCAATGCACAAATCCTTTTATTGATTTAATTATCCAAGTAATTGCATTTCTCGGGGAAGTGGTCGTGTACTTTGTAGAACTGCTGTGTACTGCAGCAGTGGGCATAGGTCATCATTTTGGAATGGGGAATCTCCTTCATTTTGGCCAAAGGTGAGTAAAAGGTGACCGTATGTACAGCGCATGAAATCTTGCTTGAAGAAATAGTCAGAAGTTTTTACAAGGTCAAAAACTTCTGTAAACACCATTCAATAGAAATAGTATGGTCAGCAGGACTAGGGAAAATATTGTACCTCTGTACTCGGCACAGGTGAGGTTGTGCCTTGAATACTGGGCTCAGTTTTAGGCCTCTCACTACAAGAAGGACATTGAGGTGCTGGAGGATGTCCAAAGAAGGGCAATGAAGCTGATGAAGGAATTAGAGAACAAGTCTTAAGGAGTGGCTGAGGGAGCTGGGGTTGTTTAGTCTGGAAAACAGGCGGATGGGGGCAGACCTTAGTGCTTTCTACAACTCCCTGAAAAGAGATTGTAGCAAAGTGGGGGTCCATCTCATGTTGAGGAAATGGCCTCAGGTTGTGCCAGGGATGGTTTAAGTTGGATATTTGGAAAAAATTCTTCACTGAAAGCGTTGTCAAGCCCTGGAACAGGCTGCCCAGGGAAATTATGGAGTCACCGTCACTGAAGGTATTCAAAAGGCATATAGATGTAGTGCTGAGGGACATGGTTTAGTGGTGAACTGGCAGTGGGGTTTAATGGTTGGAATTGATGATCTTAAACATCTCCTCCGATCAAAAATGTTATGATTCAGTGCCTGAAGTTTGACACTGGCTCTTACTGTAAGAAAAAAATACTGCATTTTCTTCTGAATTATTATTGTCTGTCCTTTGGTACAAGCTGGCGTGAAGTTCTCAGTTTCCTGACGGCAGCATTATGAGTCTTTCACTGGGGAAAAGGAAAGAGAAGAGAACCTGTTATAGGGAAACAAGAGTCCATCATATGAAAAAAGATTTACAAACACTGCCAGTAGAACTTTTTTTCACACAGTTAAATATGACCTTCATCAGTTTCATTTTCAAGCAATTTCTCTGAATATGTATCCATTTTGTTTTGTAACAAATCAATACTTCTCTCTTAATTGCCACTCATTCAAGTGTAAAATGAAATTTTCATACAGATCAAAGCTGTGGAAACCATTGCACTGAATGCTGCACTACAGTCTTTTTGTAGGAATTACTTTGGCTTCAGCATAAGATTTTCATTAAAGAAACAGATATGTAAAGAAAATAATTATGAAATCTTACATCCAGAGTTCTCTCATGTGGTTAGTCTGGCCTGAGGTGTGAGGCATGAAAAACCCTGTACCTGGGATAGAACAGAGAAGCCCTATGAGGTTTTGGGCTGTATTGCTTTCTCCTGCTTCTACAGCCTCCTCCTACACAACACACACAAGAGCAACACTTTGACCTTTGTGTGAGTACAAAAAAGTGGCAATATTGTACATTTTCAGTATTACAGATTCAGTACAGTGATTTTTTTCTGCAAGCTGGGTGCACATTTCATAAATTCATCATGTATCTGGAAGCTTTTGGATGTGTCATACTCATTCCAGACTCTAATACACTACACAAGCTGTTGCACTGAATAATAGTGCTGCTGGGAGTGGTGCAGCATTACCTGTGCTATAGCTGTAGAGGGGACCTGCATGTGCTCTCTGGAAAGTCACTGCCACAAGCAGCACAGAGGTGGCAGGCAAATTCCTCACCTTCTATCTGTATCGATAGTTGTGCGCATTTCCCTGGCTGCTTCCAGTTAGTTCTGCAGTTACGAGCCTTGTAAGGCTAGAAGTGAAGTAACTTGAAATAAAGGGGGAAAAAAAGAAAAGATTAATTAACTGATAAAGTCAGAAAAGTTGTTTTTTCCCAAGTTTACTCAGCAAGAGGCACATCATGTTCTGACCAGCTCTGTGCTAGTTTGATTAGTATATAAAATGGAGAGTGATTTATATCTAAGTTTTTAAAATGTGCTTGCTCTACCTTTTATGAGGTAGTGTGAATTATTCTTATACCTGTTGGGCATGTACAGCTGTGCAAAGCCATTGGTACAAGATACATTATTTTAGTTTGGGATGTGGAATTCAGGGGTGTGTGAAGTAGTAGGGCAGTAGAGAAGTTGTTGTGCAGCTAGAGTCAAAGGCTAGACTATCACTTAAGTTTAGATTCCTGTTACTGAGTTTGCTGGCAAACATAACTGACCCATGAGAAGACCAGCAAAACTCTTTTTTCTTTTAGTCATCAAACTCCCTGACCTTATAATTTGCTCTTCCACTTCCTTCTGACTGTGTTTTCTGTATTACATTTTGACCATCTCTTGGGCTTTAAGTGCTTGTTTTTACACTTTTAACTTACAAGCTAATATTTATTTTCTCCTAGAAAAATGAATAGTAGTCTAAAATATCTTTATTATTATTTAAAAAGTCAAACCCCATGAAATTCAGTAGACCCATGTAGTTACAGGCATGGTAATAAAGTTCTTCTTTGTATCAAGATGCGTTGGCTTCCACTGTTTAGCAAATCCTATGTTTCAGTGTTTAGTCTCCTCTAAAATACATGCAAAGGTCTGCAGTTTTGGTTTTTTTTTTTTTCTGTTTTTCTTATTTCCTCAGACAATAATTCCTTACCTCTTCCTTTAACCTAACAGCGGAAGCTTGGGAGTCCACCAATTGCTCCAAAAATAATTAAAATGGGAATGCTAATGTTCTCTTTCTACAATTACTCTTCCAACCAAAATAATTTCCTTAAATCACAGCAAAAATCTGGGATGTGAAACCATTCAGCAGTCTGTATATCTCTGAAGATGAAGGACTTTCTTATTTATGTTATTGTACATTATTCAAAATTACCATTTTTTCATTTTGTATCCTCATGGCATTTTGCTTTGCTTTTTTTGAGGAGTAGTATCAAATCAGTATATTTTTGGGACAGCTATCTCAACAAGTGGGAATGAATGACGTTTGAGATACCATCGATCTCAAAATTGAAAAGTATAAAGCCTGAACTGAGATATTGTCTTGAAGCCTTCTTTATGAGCTTTGGCTGATCTCATATTAATTAACTTTGTTGTTGTATGGATTGGAGTGCCCAACTGTGAAGAGAGTTAGCACTGCATATAGTACTTTAGTATGAACTTGCAAATTAAATGTAATCTTAATTAGCTCACTTTCTTTTCCCATTACAGGTGCAACAACCGCACACAGTGTATAGTAGTTACTGGGTCAGATGTGTTCCCTGATCCTTGTCCTGGAACATACAAATATCTAGAAGTTCAGTATGAATGTGTTCCTTACAGTAAGTATAATCTTTCTATTGCTCACTTCCTCTGGCCCTCACAATTAAAGCTGGAGTGCTGTTACATAGAAAAGAAGCATATGTTTATGGCCCACAGACCCATTATGCATGCAGAGCACTTGCAGGCTAGGGCCTCCGATTAGCTTCACGAAGTGTGGAAGGAAGCCATGGTGTGATGCTGGCCAAGTGTCTGTCTGTGTTCTTAAGTGTTTGGCTTTTAAGGCTACTGTTTTTCCAGAAAACAAACTCAAATTAGCTATTCAATAGGCCAGATAGAAATTTGTACTTTTGCCCACTACCAGTTGCTGACAAATTGGCTTGGCTCACAGACTTCTAAAGCAGGAATTGACTTCAGTTTTAATCATGATCTACTTGAAAGGCTACCTGCTGTTGCGGTGACTTTGGGTGTACAGAAAACCCAACACTGATACTTGGAGGCAAATGCCACAGTTAGAGGATGTTGTAAGAGGACTTTGTGCTTCAGGGGCATGTTTTAAGTGAACACAGATTCAGAGTGAATAATTCATCAATAAGTTACTCAGACTTGATTCTTAAAAGCAATGGGGAAAAGAGTGAAAAAGAAATGTTCGCTTTTAATGTAAAGACAAAACATGAATTGTGCATTGGATCAGCTGCCAAACCAGATTTTTTCATTGAAAACAAACTAAATATTGAGATCATATTGAGGTAGAAAAAAAAATTTAAGTTACAGCTACTTCAGAAGTTTTGTACAATACTCTTTCTAATGTCAGAATTCAGTAGCTTTAGACATATTTCTTATTTCCTTGCAGTAATGAATGCTTTGTTTCATTGACATTTATGCATGTTTATAAAAGTTCTGCAGATTCAACAGTTTTAACTGGTTTTCCTTTCTTGTAAGGTCATTCTTTTCAGGGACTTCTCCCTCATCCCATAACTCAACAGAGAAATAGCTGTATATGCAATGGAGTTTGAGCAGTGCACTGATCATTCCCTTAAGTTATTACTGTGCGTGAATTTCTCGATCTGCAGTAATCCTTAACCAAAATCACATTTTCTGTTGGTACAGGAAACAGGCCAAGTCTGAGATGCAAAAACACTGTGGTGACAGTATATGTCCAAAAAGGAAGGAAATGAGTTCTGGCATAAGCAAAGCTATGTCAAAACTGTCTATGCTGTTTCCTACACAGTTTTAAAATCTAGACTTCTTACACCGAAATGCTACTCTGTATTGCTTCACCACGCTGAATCTTCACTGTTGTAAAAGGCCAAACACAGATCATCTGTTTTTTCTTCATTTCTGCTGTGTCATTGTGTAATGGTTGCTTGCTGATTTTTTTTTTCTGTACCATTTGTAGGATTGGAAGCCTACTGCATACAGTGATCCCTAGTACCATTCCTCCTGTGTGTAGTATTGGTGGCTTGTTGTAACTGTTCTTCTTGTGCCACTTTTGAGGAGTGATGTGTTACCCCAGTCTAACCAAAGTTTTGTTCCGCAAATATCGCTTTTACTTTAGCGCTATTTTCATTCCCAAATTCTCAGAAACAGGGCAGTGCATCTGATTCCAAACCATGAGATCAGTCAAATGACAAGAGGTTACGTTTCCAGTTCCAGTAGGCTAGCTCATAGAGAAAAAGTGTGATGCAAATAATGTTCAAACATAATTTTTTATGCTATTTTAGGAAGAGAAGTGTGGATATGTTCTACCGATTGGGTATTGTTATCTACAGGAATCTTTTCTTTTTCAGTTTTCAGAAGTATAGTACCACAGCGCGGCCTACCCTGTACTCTAACATGTAGTTGTTCTACTTTTAAAATGTTTATTTTTGTCTACTGTCAATTGCATTGGCTCACCCTTTGAATTATGTAATTCTGTGTCTATCGTAACTCAGGATTCTGGATACTTCGTGTACAAGACAAAGCCTATAAGTTTTGGAGTTTGTCAACTGCAGCATGTACAATGGTGACACTATGCCCAATTCCAGAGCTGTAAGAAGCATCACTTGTCATTACCAGCAGTTACTGGGTTGCCAGTTACTACAGTCCATTTCGAAGTTTGATTTCAAACCACATAGCTTCAGTAGCCGTTTTGATTGTTGACCATCTTTCTTCCCTGTCCCACAAAGCCTATCCTGGTATTTTTCCAAGTCTTTTATTTTGATTCCTGATAAACTCCAGTTATCAAGTCTAATTTTTTTCGCCTTACCTGTTCCAGTGTTCTATATCCAAATGTATGGAATGTCTGAAAGCATCAGGTTTGCAAATAACAGCTCTCCCAGGATAAGAGACGTGTTAGGAAGGTCGGAAAGGCTTTTGTGGATCTAGGAAGGGAGGTGTTTAGTGATCACAGCACTTCTAACTAAAGTTCAGTTATGGTTCTTACTTTTTCTGAACTTGATCTTCAGTTACTGCAAGACTACAGAATTCACTTTGTCTCACTGTGGCAGCTTTCAGTCCATGAGAAATTACAAACAGCAATCACACCAGGTTTTTTGATAAAAGTTGGGAGTTCCTAACAGGCTGGAATTGGTGTTACCCTTGTACAAAAAGCAGTTTATAATCTCCACTGTCTTGCTGGTCTCCAGAAATACATAGGTGCTTTGCTGATCATACGTATTGATTGAGCTTTCTCTGGGTTCTGTATTCATAGCCCTCATAAGAAGGTACTTAATGAAAAAGCTTCCTTTTTTGCATCTCAAAGTGTAGACAAAAAAAAAAAAAATCTATTGAGAAACTCAGTTGGCTCTCCAACAAAAGTAAAATTCTAGACAAGTTTTATAGGCATTGCTTTGTCCCGAATAAGAATGCTATTGATTGAATTACAAAGGAATTGAGAGTACCATACCTGACATTTCTCTCAATTATGCTGCACAATGTATGTTGACACTTTGACTGAATAACAGAAGTCAGACCTTTTGTAAAGAAGAACATCAAAAGTACCATTTTGTACATCTGTGCATTTTTATTTTAAGGCTTTTTTTGGACTCAGAGATTCAATAGAAAACGTTTTAAAGTGTTTTATTCTCTCTTTGTCTGTAATGATTGGACTTTGCAGCATTTGTTTATTTCAATAAGCCCATCTGTCCCTGAAAAATGTACAGCTGTACACCAATGCATGCAGAGCAGACATGCCAGTAATGATTTTAGTTATCCCTATCTTTTTCCTCTCCTCTCCTATTACTAATTCAAAGCAGGTACTACACCGATATTGCTCTTTGGCAAAAAACAATAAGCTCATGCATAAAAGTTCACAAACAGAATAATCTGAAAGTCATTAACACTGATTGTGAAACCCAGGAATTCTCCTCAGAATACATCTTCTGTTTACTTGGATAACTCAAGAATTACAAATTGCAGAAAGCCAAGTATTTTACCTAAAGATGTATAAATGAACAAAGGCTAGGAAAACTACTGCTTGCTTTAAGAATATTAACCTCCTCCCACTCCCCCATAAAGTTTTGGAATTGTTCCCTGAAGGAACACTAGAGCTTAGCCAATACCATTCTCTCAAAATAATCACATGTAATTTTGTTAAATGAAACTGAAAATCCAAAACTTTATATGAAACATACAAATACATTCTTCAGGATAATACTGTAATACTGAAAATGTAATAGCTGCGCAGATAGTTTTGATACACTTCCTTGGTATCAGCAGCTACTGTTGCACAGATTGGTACATTTGTCATTTTCCAGGTCATTTTATGAAACTAAGGGAGCATACTTCAAAGGCTATTTAGTATATGAAATAGATTTTATTGCAAATAATTATTTGAAAGCTATTTACTAGCTGGACTTCAGCTATATGTCTTCTTGTAATATGTTCCTTAAAACTTCCTTGGGGAAAAATTGCTATAGTAATATAACTTTGTTAATCGGGTTCGGTTTATATTTTCCTTATGTTGTGGTGGGTTGGATATTTGTTTCCAACACTTGGTATGGCTGTTCTTGCATACTAGCTTGCTTATCGATGATGCTGGAGAATATCTGAATGAGCTAAATGTTATTTTTTTTCTTCTCTTTTCCTCTTGTTTACTGTGCTTCTGCTTCTTTTTTCTAGATGTTTTTGTGTATTCCTTCTAGTCTGATTTTACAATCAATGTAAATCAGTGGCAAAAGTTCTCAAGATTAACATTCAGGAAAACAGATAAAATAAAGACTGAGGCGAGCTAAAGGATGCAAGCTGCTTTCTTTACAAGAAAGAAAAGCAGAGGGATGTCTGGGGCTAAGATGGGCGAAGGTTTAATAAGCATACAAACAAACCTACATACAAACCTATATAATTATTATACTGCATTTTTGATTTATAATTATCTAATTAATATAATTTGTATACGTGCACTCACACACATGATAAATTAACGTGTCATTTAAAAACTAACTTGATACCATTATACTTTGAGAAGAAGAGTATGTATAGCATGCATTAGTAAAGTCATTCGTTATTTATTCAGGTTCACTAAGTGAAACTACATGCCAACATATCTGTATTGCCTCCTTAATCTACTAAAATGATTGATCCATGTTCACTTGTGTAACCGTAGAACCTCTTTCCTGCTAGGTTTTCCTGTTGTCTGTTTCTCTTTAACCGATATAGTGCAGTTCTTATTCTCCCTATATTTAGCGTCTGTTACTAATTTAATCTTTAGATTAATAGTCGATTTATGTTAATCTTCTTTCTTTTTTCCTTGCACTTTTTTATTTTTCTTCCGATGCTTAAAATAGAAGTGGAGCAAAAAGGTAAATAACGTATACAGTCCAAACCCCAGCTCCTTGTTATGTGCCTTATGGATGTTAACCTCTTCCCTTCCCCTCCCCACAACACTCTTATATTATGATAATCAGCAGGATCTCATAAGTACACCTCATAAAGAAGTCGACTGTTTGCAATAAAGTGACTTGGCTGCTTAAAGTAGGTGGCGGGGTATAGTGTCTGAAATACTTGGGCTGGAGGGAAGACTCCCTTGCTTTTTTCTCTCCCTCTCTCTTTGTCTTTCTTTCCCTCTCTTTCTCTCACCCTTGGGTAAATTCTTGTTAATCAAGTGTCATCTTGCCTGGCTTCCAGAACCCTCTCCATAGCATGCCATGGTTACAGGGTTTCCTGGTCTGTTTCATTCATTGCTTTGGTTGTGTTTTGTTTTCTCTGCTCCTAATTGCTTTCTCTGTATACCTGATGATTTGTTTTGTTCCTTTATTTTTAATCGAGGCACCTCCTTTTTCAGCCTCACCACTTCTTAAAGTTCTAAACAAGCTGATGTGATTTTTTTTGGACTGAAATGACCTAGCGCACTGCTGCACACCAGTTAAAAGCTCTGGAGCGTTAATGTGTACTCACTAAAAGTCTAAGATGAAAATGCAAGAATAGCTCTACATTTTCAGATGTCTGTGAATGCCATTGAGCCTTGGTCTGTACTAGTGAAAACAGTTCCCATCCACTTTCCATACTGGTACAGCAAGAACATGGTAACTTTAAGAAAAGTGGATGATAAAGGGTGATAATTGCATTAATTACAAGGTATAATCTAGTGCCAATTAAATTGATTTTTTTCTTCCTGACACAGTCATTATGATTTACCTACCTTTTTTTCTTTTTTTTTTCTTTTTTTCTTTTTATTATGAGACAGTCTGAATTTGTCATAATTCTTGTCTTACTTTTCTCTGTGACTGTTAGTTTTTGTTTGCCCGGGGACGCTGAAAGCAATTGTGGACTCACCGTATTTATATGAAGCTGAACAAAAAGCAGGTGCTTGGTGCAAAGATCCTCTCCAGGCTGCAGATAAAATATACTTCATGCCATGGACTCCGTATCGCACCGATACTTTGATAGAATATGCTTCTCTAGAGGACTTCCAAAACGGACGCCAGCAGACAACGTATAAACTCCCCAACCGAGTGGATGGTACTGGATTTGTAGTGTATGATGGCGCTGTCTTTTTTAACAAGGAAAGAACTAGGAACATAGTAAAATTTGACTTGAGGACTAGAATTAAGAGTGGAGAGGCCATAATCAATTATGCTAATTACCATGACACCTCTCCATACCGATGGGGGGGAAAGACTGATATTGACTTGGCGGTGGATGAAAATGGCTTGTGGGTAATTTATGCTACAGAGCAAAACAATGGGATGATAGTAATTAGCCAGCTGAACCCCTACACCCTGCGTTTCGAAGCCACCTGGGAAACAACATACGACAAACGGGCAGCATCCAATGCCTTCATGATATGCGGCGTCCTGTACGTAGTGCGGTCGGTGTATCAGGACAATGAGAGCGAGACTGGCAAGAACGCCATCGATTACATCTACAACACCAGGTTAAGCAGAGGCGAGCATGTGGAAATTCCTTTCCCCAACCAGTACCAGTATATCGCTGCAGTGGATTACAACCCCAGAGACAACCAGCTCTATGTGTGGAATAACAACTTCATTCTGCGATACTCTTTGGAGTTTGGCCCACCTGATCCTGCCCAAGGTAAGAATTTTTTTTTTCCTCTTTTTTAGTCTCTCTGTCCTTCCGTACAGATAACTGTGTTATGATATCCTTAGTCTTAGACTTAGCTCCAGTCAGAAAGGCAAGGAGGGGTTGTTTGCCTGCACCGTGCTGAGCAGTATAGCATTATAGTGGTGCACGGCAAATTTGCAGCAAGGTGGAATGACTTTGGTTTACAGGCTTGTGCTTTTTTTTTCTTTTTGCCTTTTTATTTTTTGTACATGTATTTAGCTTTTCTATGCTTGAGAAGAGTTGGGGAATTATTTGTTTACTTTATAGCAGCAGTCAGTTTGACTTCCATAGCTAAACTAAGTTTGAGTTTGTTCACACTGAGCCAAAAGCCTGTTCCCATCCATTTGGTGTTACCTGACTTCTGAACTGATTACAACATACATGCAGAACTTCTAACATCTTGGCACCAACAGCTGAAACCAGTGTGTGCTGGGAGGTCCCAGAGGAGATGCATGGGGTTAATGTGCAGTACCAAGCATAAGTATTTTTCTGTAGCCCTTTTTTCACAGTTTCTAATGCCAGGTTAGAGAAGACTAACCGGCATTTTTAGCAGGTTTCTCATTAAGCCCTTTGTAATTGCAATTCAGCTCACTTGAAGTTAGAACAAGTACCTGAAAGGAGACATGCTAACTGGCAAAAGAGGGAAGAAAAACAGAGGTCTTAGGTCTTAGAAATCCCTAAAAATGACATGAGCAGACACAGCCACATATTACAGTCTGCAGAGGAGAGTAAATACCAAGAGAAACGCTCCATGGCAGAAGATGCATGCAGCAAGGAACAGAATGTTGATAAGCTACTTTAGCAATGAAGGTAGTAACTTCACTTCTCTCATCGAACTGGCATGCATGTTTAGCAGCTGTTTTATCTACTTCAAAAAAGTAGTAATAAAGACTTCTCCATGTGAAAAGTAGTTATCCTGCTTCAGTGAAGCTGATTCATGCACAGTGTACTTAAGACGCAGTAGAACAAGGCAGTTCAGAAACAATACATCGCTGATCTCCAAAGCCAAGTGACAATCTGTCCAGTTGGTCTCCTGCAGACCTTGCTGGCAATACATGGCCAGGCTTAGTCAGGTTCCAGGTGTTTGGGGACTGAGCTTCAGCTGTGAGGGCAGCCGTCCTGGCAAGCTTTATCTCTGTATATCAAGTTAGTCCATTCCTTAGGGAGGCTTTGGGGCTGCTCTTAGAAGACACTTACCCATCTATATAATTAGAAAAGATACATTCTCATGCATGTCACTTTTTGTTCAGTTTAACTGAGATGAAGATGCGTTTTAAATTCTCCAAAGCTTTAATAGGAAGAGGAGAAAATGGACGTGCAGGCTCTAAGTAGCTTTTGCAGTTCAGACAGCTGCCATGAATGTGGCACAAGCTAATCTTTAAATCATCGCAATGAAGGGAAAGTGTTAAGGAAGAGCAAGGAGAGAAGAAAAGGCTTTGTGGAAACCTTCCTTTGCTTTAGCAAATCACCAGAGGTCTCCAGTAAGGCATTTCATTATGTTTTTATTATGAGAGAGTCTCCAAGGTCCTGAGTAACAGTACATGTCTGGCCACATCTCCTCTAATATCCACAAGAGGTCTGGGCATCCACCAGCACACCTTCATGTTCTCGGGTTCCTTGCTGGCATGCAAGGCAGGGAAAGAAATGGTTTATTCCAACCAGACCTAGAGGAGGAGTCCAGGGCACACTGCAGGGTGCTTGCCTCTCCTCTGAGCCCTTCGCCTATTCACCCATGAAGATGGAGGGGTATTTTTTGAGTGATGTATGAGTTTGGGTTTTAAATGCATTGTGACATCAGTAAATGTATCTTGATTATTGCTTTTTTAAAATACAGAAACCATACAAAGACACGAGGTTTATTTGAATTTGTGATGCACATACTCACAAACAGTATTTTTCCTTATAGAATGCCATTACCAAATATTTTAATTCTGTATGGAACCGTACATAGCAGATCTAAGGATATGTTTCAGTTCATTTCCTCTTTTCCCTAAGCCAATTGCCTGTAGTTAGACTACTGAATTAAAGGAAAAATTATCTAATATGATCGTCCTTGAGATGTACTGCTGTAAAACCAAGAAGAGATTCTGTCCAGTTTCTGAGTCTATATTTTATTTGTACTATATGCTCAGTTCCTCTTTGTTTCAGCATAAAGTCTGTATAAATTGAAGAGTAGTCCTATTGTTGCACAGTTAAAAGATATAGATGTAATATACATTTGGATTTTTTTTATTTCAGATGGAATTATATCAGATTTCAAAGGGCATTTTTTTTTTTCTTTTGTTCTGGTTTGGTTTTTCTGTGGTTTATTCAGGTTTCTTAATCATGTACTCAAAGACACAGGCGTAGCATAATATTCTTTAAGTCACATAACATAAAACCCTTTTTTTAGTGTCTTTTGCGATTGTACTTTAATATCGAGTATTTAATGGTGTCACAAGGTCAGTTCCTCAAAATTGGAAGTCATGGCTTTTTCTCTTCGAATGGTTAATTTGGGGCCATTGTGGGAAACTCAGCAATTTGTGTTCCCTCTGTTGCTGTGGGAGCAATAGTGATATATAGACATACGCTGACTCTTCTCTCTTTCCTACGTGTCTTGGCTATCACTTCTTGTCTACGCCATAACTTCCAGCTACCGGCTGCTTCAAAATCGACAGTCTTCCTACATGAAAGATGATTTGTCACATTTGAGCCACACTTTTCTGTTCAAGGGTTTGCATTTGTTCCCAGGGCCAAAATCTTGAGCTCATACAAACCTGCCTTTTTTTTTTCTCTCTGCCGTTTCTTTTGTTTTTAAATCTGCCTATTGAAACCTCTGAAATACCACTATAATTAACCTAATGGTGACCTTGCCCTTGCTACAATCCTAATTTTGTCCTCTTGCAACTGTCCATGTTTCGTGCTTCCTGTATCCTTATTTCCTTAATCTTCAGGAAAACTCTTTCTAAATAGAGTTCTGAAGGAGATTTCTAAAACTGCAGATGCTGCAGCCAGGCTGCTGTTTTACTCTGACAATGGGGTCTGCTGCCCTTACAGCTCCCCTCTTAACCTCATTCTTCATGTGTTGTTTTTTCTTCTCTCTTGTCATGGGAATTATAGTACATAGATGCAGAAATGTTTTTCAGAGCTATAGCTGCCAAGTACTTCTCGGATATTGTAGAAGAGCACATTTTCTAAGGTTAAGTGTAAAAATTAAATTTAAAAATCAGAACTTTAATACAGAAATAAAATATATCAGGACCTGCAAAAAGCCACTATAAAAAATTCAAAACAAGCTGGAACTTTTCTATCCTTAGTAAATTTAGTGGATATGTCCTGTTAGATTCTTTCTAAAGGAGGTATCCAAGGGACCAAATTAATCCTTGCTGAAATAGGAAATTTTAAAGGAATTTTAAGTTAAAAGATCAGGAAGAATGAAGAGAATTTTCCCCCTAAAATGTGAATATGAATATTAAATTGTAGGGTTTCCTTGGTAACAAAAGGATGTTTTTCCTTTTGTTCTGCGTTAGTGCATTACAGAGAGATTTCATCTACACTCATCCCAATTTGCGCTAACTGAGCAAACTGTTCAAACTGGAGTTGTCTCCCCTTTTGTACCATGATACCCATCATTAAGTTTTATTGGATCACTGCAGGAAAACAGGGATGTCATGAGTGTGGACAGAACAGAAACTTGGAAAGTACTATCACAAAGGGCTTGAAATAATAGGAAACAAGCACAACTAAATCTTTATAACACCAAGGATCTACAACTAAGTCATGCAGCAAATTGTTAAGTAAATTAGACCTTTGCTATTGTATCAGATCAGTTACACTACAGATGGATTAAAGAGTGGTTGTACAAGTAAAGACAACATAATGTGGACCAGTTAACACATCTTTTGATCATAGGTATTTTGTTAATTTTGTGGCGTATTTATTATCATTTTCAGGGTATAAATTTATAAATGACTGTGTAAACATTTTGCTTTCAACTAAATGGGATTTGGCAGGGTCAATAGAGTACTGGCTAGCATAATAGCTGGAACCTATAGGTAATTAGCTGAGCCTTCCTGACTTGCCTGCTGTTCACTGAAGCATGAAAACAGGCACACAGCTGTAATAAGCAGAAGGCAAGGAAATGGGAATTTGCACCGGTTTCTCCATTGCTTTACATGGCAGCTCAGCATATGATACCTTTTGAAAATGAAGGTGGAGACATAGGTTTTCACATGGGCAAATACCTTGAAAAAGCTGACCCATCAGAGCATACATTTAACTGAAAAATCCATGCAGCTGATTTAGTTCTGAAATTAACTAGGTGCTGGAGATGAAAATGGAACCATTACAATTTTCTAAAATGGCACACCATCTGGGTATTTCAACACAATTGAAAATCTAAGGTGGGAGTTGTGTTGTGAGTGTTTTGTTTGTTTGGTTTGGTTTGTTGTTGATTTGTTGTTTGTGGGTTTGTTTTTTTTTGGGGGGGGTTGTTTTGTTTTTGTTTTTTTAATCTATTTTATGCCTGCTTAGAGTAGAAACCCATCGGCAAAGAATACTAGGTAGATTGTATGGCTTCTCTAAACCTACTCGTCACTGTCAGTTGGGTAAACAGTTACTATTCTCCTGCTGTCCTAAGCAATTGTGTTATGTTTTTTATAGACATCACACTGTTAAACAGGTGTTAAGCTTTACTCCAGCAGTGTCTTCTTTTTTAGAAACAGATAGTATGCATAACTCTTCAAATCAGCTGTTACAAACTGCGTGAAACAAATATAAATTAATTACCCTAAACTTGAGTCACTGGATTCACTTCCTATTGCGTTTTTCTTATTTTTTGGGTTTTTTTTAGTTTTACGAAGGATGTCTTCAGCTGGTACTGAGACACACCTGTTCTTAAAAAAAAAAAGGAAGAAGGCAGAAGAGGTTTTGGGTTTTTTTCTCAACGTTTCAAGCCTAGTCAAAAAGAATCTCACATTGCAAAAGTGCCTTTTTAGGCAACAGACAAAAATTGCATGTCTTCAGCCTTATAGAGGCTCGACCCTACTGCTTGAGACAATACATTAATAACCTCAACGTGGAGTTTGTTCTTCTTAGTTGTGGCATATTAATCATCACTGTCATTATCTTATATTGGTAATGTGCTCTGCAAGACCAAGCATGGGAGCCAGCAGATGCCATCACCCTCGGCTTTCAGAATGAAACACATCAGGTGGTGGCAGCTATCATGTACTTTTTTGCAGCTCAGGAGAATGACCTTACAGATTAAATTCCTCAACAGGTTATTAAAAACAAAATGATGTGCCTTCTAAAACCTCGATGTATTCCTCAAAATGAGGGGTTTGGTCTTGTTTTTTCAATCTTTTTCTTTCCCAGACTTCCAGCACTGCCTGAAGTTTCCTGGTGTATTCTTGAATAAACTGACTTCTTTTTAAAAATGTAATTCAGGAGAAAATTATCTGTATTTTTTCCAGTTTTATGAGGAAGGTGGTTTGAAGTCTTTCTCCTAAAATGTGAGATTATAAATATATTTCTAAAGTATGTACTAAGCTGTGCAGGTCATTTTTGAATCATAGGTGATATGCTTTGAAATGTATTTTAATGGCTAGCATCAAAATCATTCTACCTATAGTTAGATAATGACAGCAGGATATTTTAGCTCAGGGTGCAGCACAAAATATGTTCTGAAGATTGTTACCTCATTACTGAACCTTAGAGAGTTGATACGAATTCTCATAGTGATATTTTGCTCCTGAGACAAAGCTATCCTAAACATCACAGGTTTTGAGTAGCAATTGCAGTAATGCTAATACACATTTCAGTGATTAAATATTTACTAATTAGCACAATGTGTTAGGGGTTGGATAGTAATAATTGGTTGTTCCCTGCATCATTCTCCATCCCCACCCGTTCTCTGTTCCCCAGGACCTGATTCAGCAGGCATTGCCTGACACTTGTACAAGTGATTGCAAATGCTTTTGACAAATGTTAATTGGGCAAGCACTAGAAAGCTGGATGCACTGTAATCAAAAGAAAATTACAGCAGTTTCACAAGATGTCAGGCGAGCACTTGCAGAACAGATCCAAGAATTTCAATAAGTTTCATAGTAGCTGGCTACGCCAGGAGTTTAGCACAATTACTCAGACCGTATTCAAGCAGCCAAGAATGAGACTGAAGAGAAGACAGCCTCCAAAGAAGTTTCTCATTTGTGAGCAAGAGAGGGACGAAAAGCCTGTCTTTGCATTTAGTCTTCAAAAACAGATTGTGATGTTCAAAATCTCCACTCTAAATTCATATGAAAATGAAAATATACTTTCATATTTGAAACTTCTAATGTATTATAACAGAAATATAATTGAAAAAGGATTTTGAAATAATTATCTGTCAAACTACTGAAAGTTCATCTTATTTAAAACACTAACTTAAAAAACATCTGCTGAAAGAAAGCAAAGCAAATATTTTTTTGTTGTTGTTTATGATTTAATTTAGAGAAGATGCATTGTCCAGCAAGGCAGAGTTGAAGGACCTTGCAAAAGAAGGAAAAAAGAAAGATAAAAGCTACTTTATCCACTGACATTAATCCTAAAATTAGCTTCATTTACTTCTGTATGTTAGGATCTTAAAAATAGTTGATGTGAGGTTATTTGTTCTCAGCACAAGCATCTGTGCTTTTATGTGTCTATAAACCACTGTGAACACTAATGAAGATTTGGAAATAGGTGATTCAGTTACTTTGCTCTCTTGCATTATTTCAGCCATTGCTTGATATACATTTGAAGGTGATGAACAGGAACTTCAGACTGTTATCTCCACTAGCATTGACTAGAATTCTCCCTCCAAAGCCTCAAAACCCTGGTGTATCTCGCGCTGTACCTCAGTAGCTCCAGCGATGAGTTCCTGATGTGGGTCAATGGAGTGAGGAGCTTCAAGTCCCAGGCAGAAGTGATTTGGCCTAAGGTGATCCTGCTGTTCCAGAAGAGATTAAATTAGGTGCTTGCCACTGGCTTGAAGGAGTTGTGTCTTCATACCTGCTTTATCGAGAAGAAGTTGTTCAGGCCTGAAATGTTCCACACGAGAACACCACACACACGCTAGGTGCTGCTTTCTGTGTGCAGCTAATTGGGCATGCTGCAGCTCGCTCGAGCAGAATGACTGCCGAGCAGGAAGATGTTATCGTAATAATTTTCCTGGAAGGTGTGTACTGGGGGACTTGAAGTTTTAGGGTCTGTTTTTTTTCAAAATACTCTCATTGCTAACAGCGCACTGCCTTTGTTGTAAAGCTGGACAGCATTGTTTATGGCACACTCACTCAAACTCAAATGATTCTGTCTGTTGAGGTATTCCTTCTACAAAAGTTATTTAGTAACCTTTAATTGCTTTGACTGTGTTTGTTATGTACTGATAACTCACTAGTTAGTGCTGCCTTTCAGCCTTTAGAAATGCAACTATCAGTTTTTATTACAGAAGAGATTATTTGGACAATGTGCTGAAGCATCATACTGGTATGATCTGGGACTGAAAAAAAAGAAACAAACAAACAAAACAAACCAAGAATCAAAGTTATATCTTAAACACCCAGAATAGCAATAAGAAAAGAATAATATTAAGGTAAAGGAAAGGATACACCAGAGAATCCTTTAAAACTGCATAAATAACATTTAAAGAATTTTGTTTTAATATTTCTGAAGTAATTTGTTATTAATTTTCTCTACACAGTGCCTACTACAGCAGTGACAATAACTTCTTCAGCAGAGCTATACAGAACCACTGTGTCAACCACTAGCACTGCAGCACAGAAAGGTCCCATAAGCACAACGTTAGCTGGAGGAACAAAGGAAGGAAGCAGAGGACCCAAGCCACCACCACCTGTTTCCACAACAAAAATTCCTCCTGTGACAAGTTTTTTCCCTTTGCCAGAGAGATTCTGTGAACCAACTGAGGCCAGGGATATCAGCTGGCCTCAGACACAAAGAGGAATGATGGTTGAACGCCCTTGCCCCAAAGGAACACGAGGTATTGCCTTTAAAAAGATACCTTGATTTCAAGCCAGCATTTCAAAAGCAATGTGCTGCTCTCTCATGGTGATTTTTTTTAATCTCAAGCTGTCTGTCACACAGTTTTTGTTACTTGGAGAATGCAGTATCTACAGGCAATGGTGGTTTTAATCTGCAAATGGCATTTGAGCATAGCTGCAGAATTACCTTGTGTCTGTTCTTTTGAGAATCCAGGTCAAATTCTAGAGCTTTGTTTGAGGACTGTTGTGAAATATGCTTACAGCTGCCTTTCTCATTATGAGCTCCCCTCTGGATGAGCTCCAGGAAAAATCAAGGGCTTTTTGTTTGTTTGCAGAAAATGTCTGGTGCTTTTCACTGGCTTTTTCATTGGTGTTTGTAACGTGCATTACTTCCTTACGTTTTTGTCAATTATTGTCAACTACTGCCATTAGCAGCATTCAGATTGGACATTGCTTAGGAGCACGGTGTAGCTGATTTCCTGAATGCATGCAGAAAAATGGTTTCCATTTCACTATAGTTTTCTACATCTGTTGTAGGAACTGCCTCGTATCTCTGCTTGGTCTTAACGGGAACGTGGAACCCCAAAGGCCCTGATCTTAGCAACTGCACCTCACACTGGGTAAATCAGCTGGCTCAGAAGGTTGGTTGAAACCTTTTAATCTGGGGTACACTGGTGATTAAGGATTTTAACTCTGAGCATTAATAATTCAGTTCATTGAAGCCATCTTTATTACTCTGTGTTCATTTAAAGCAGAAGTTATGTGTACTTTGTGTGCAAAGCATGAGCCAATAGTTAGGTTCATATGTGTGTTTTGGTATGCTCTCCCTTCTAAAGTTACTTTCTTGCATCTGTGATTACGTGTTTTTGTTGCTTTTTAAAGCAAAGTGGTTTTGCTAGTGTTCAAAAAACAAAAGCTATATTTTCCTAATCGAATATAAATCAGGCAGCAAAAGCTGTGGTATACAGCAAGGTTTTTTGGTTCAGGAAAAATTGTACTGTGATGAATAGATTTTGGTCTGACTGCATTAATAACAGTATGATTAAAGTGCGGAGCCACTTTCCGTGTTTTCCCTCCCTACTGAGATTTACTAAGTTTATGAAAACTGGATAATTTGTTGTCAGTACCAGGCTACTTGACTTTCAAATGCCTCAAGCGCTAGTATGAACAAATAGATTTTTTTGCTATCTGATAATGGCAGTAAAATAAAAGTGAGGATGAACAGAAGATCTAGCCCAGAAGTCCCAGTCTGATTTCTGTTTTTGATGGCTGTTAAGAACTGCTTTTGTGTGTCACGGATCTAAGAACCTTTAATCTTCTGAGATAAAGAGAACATTATTGGTCTCAATTAGTTGCAGATTTCGATGTATGTGCAAATGGTTATTTCACCACAACAAAGGTACACAGAGAATTGAAATTAGGAGCCGCAAGCAGAACAAGGGACCCTGCTGAGATAATATAAATTGTCATTTCAGATCAGAAGTGGAGAAAACGCTGCTAGTTTGGCCAATGAACTGGCTAAACATACCAAAGGACCAGTATTTGCTGGCGACGTTAGTTCATCTGTGAGGTTGATGGAGCAGCTTGTGGACATTTTGGATGCTCAGCTGCAGGAACTGCGGCCCAGTGAAAAAGACTCTGCTGGAAGGAGTTATAACAAGGTACACACGTCACATCACCTCCTCCTGCTGAGACAACCATTGCCTTTGTTTTTTTTGTTTCTTTGTTGTTGTTTGTTTCTTTTTTTCCCTTTCAGAAATATTAATCTATACTTTGTTCCTGCGTGTTTATGGTTCTGGAATAAATATGTAAGAGAAAATGGCAGTAAATACACAGTGGAAAATTCCAGTTACCTTCTTTTCGGAATGAGATATAATTCACAATAGCTGACTGGTCCTTAAATACATAGCTGGGTCCCTTACTAAAATCTGGAATGCATTATAACTAGTGTAAGGAAAGCGGGCATTAGCTCTCAGGAACTCTGTAGTGAACCAGCATGTTTATCCTGTGATCCTTTTAACCCTGAACATGTAATAAAAGCAGTGGGATTCTGCATAGGTGCAGGGTTTTATTTTAATCTGACTTCCTGCAGAATGATAGCACTTCCTTAGCCTTTTAAAGATGCCAACATCACTTATAATTATCTTTCAAGAAATGCCTTAATACACATATCTAAAACAATTAAGTGTTTTCTTTGGAATGACTTTCAGAGAAAACGTATGTCTTTGCAGTTCAAATACAAATCACAGGCGTTACTACCATTACGCTTTTTCTCAGAGAAAATGCTGTGTTTCTTGGCCTCTTCCTTGCTTCAGCTTAGTTAACAAGCTACAAACAAAACATTTTTTCAGCATCCTTTAGAGAGAGAGAGCTCCATGCACGCCTGTCACTTTGGCAGTGATTTTGTTTATGATCCATAGTTGCCCTTAAAAGAGTTTTCTCAGAGACAGCTCAAGTGCCCACAGAAATTTTTTTCTTTTGAGCTTTTCACACAGATCCCACTGTTTGGGCAAAGATAGCTGGGCACCTGTATGAAAGTTGGGGAAAAACATTTCCTATGTGATGTTTTTTTATAGTCATCGCTGGACAGAAACTGGATTAATGTCCAGGCTATAATTCAGATTCAAGATCTGAAACACAAGACTTAATTTTTCTATATTTCTGAAGCTTTCCAGAATATGTCTAACTTCTGATTTTCTTCTTTCTTACTGAAAAGCTCCAAAAACGTGAGAAGACATGCAGGGCGTACCTTAAGGTATCTCTCCTGTGCTGTCATCCTGCTTTGTCCCTGCTTCAGCAACCTGCCACGCTTTATCATCATGCTGCATGATCTTATGTATTTCAGTCTTTGATAAATGTGTATTGTGCCCCATATCAATTGTACAAATGTTGGCTTTGCACAGGTGTAACACTCAGAAAAAGAAAAAAAAAATTAAAGATCAAAGTTAATACCTCTTTTACCTCAACTTGTTCAAAACTAAAAGAGCAGAAATGGTTATTATCTGAATTGGAAGTAATATCTCTGTCATAATATAACATTGGGTAGAGGAAAAGCTGGCAACTGAACAGAAATTATTTCAGCTTTGTAGTATTTTATATCAAAGACTGTTTAGAGTTAATTTGCTTGCATGAAAAATGTACATTATATAGCCTGCTTTGTTCTTTGTGTATTCTTATACCTAGTAAAATCACTGTTTCTTACAGTTTTAAGAGTCACTACAGTGGTCAGATTCAGTGACTTCAGGATAAAGTATAAAGACAAACGTTTCTTTAACTGCACTAGTAAAACATGTGCCGTGTGTCCCATTAACCAGGCTATTTGGAAGGCATGTGACACATTGCTACCTGATTTTCAGTTTCTTTCATCTGCTGTAGAATGGTTGTCCATAGGGGCCAGCCTCTGCTCTGCAATACAATGCCAGTAATGCTACTTCATGCCTGTGAAGAAGAGAAAAAAAAGTCCTAGAACAGATCATGTCTGGCTCTGAAAACTTTTATTGCACATTTCTTCAAAGTTTCTTTAAAATGCTGATTTTTACTTGTACCCTCTGAGATAAAACGTAAGAATGATTTTTGAAAAGAACTTTGAAATACTTCACAACATAATAAAAACATTCAGGCTCTTGACCTAGGGATGTTTCTCTGTGCAGGGCACTTCTGTCTTTTCTCCTGCAGTCAGGAAGTGGATGGGAGATGTCCAGTCTTGCAACAATTGGGCAAAAGGAGGCAAAAATCTGGAGAGAAATTTACTTCTCAAATAACAATAATTGTAATAGGTTTTTATTAGAAAATATTTATTAGTAGTAAAGGGAAATCTAGCAGGTATGGTTTGAATTTCCATACCTCATTTTCAATAGTAAACATGAATGTGAGAAGAACAGTAATGGGGTTGTTCTGACAGCTGCATTACAGGGGCCATGTGATCAAACAAGGCCGGCTTGCCTGTGTCCAAGAGGAGAGACAGCCTCAGAAACATTACTGGGCACTGATCATTTTCCACAGGAAAAATGCAGAGTTTGATTATCCTGTAATAAATAAAAAGCTTTTCGTATTAATGAATGCATACCGTCATCGCTATATGGAGATAACAAAAGAAACCATAGCACAACCTTAATTTCCAGCCAGTGTCATTTTCTGTAGGTCTCAAATGGGCTTCTCTGCTTAGATAAGACCAATAAACCTCTTGAAATTACAAATCAAAAGCTGACTTACACTATGCAAATGAAGCAAGTTCCCACTTTGTGACAGAGGATTCATTTGTACCTCAGATTAGAGGCTCCAATCTGTATTTCTTGGTGACTAATGAATCTGGCCTCTGCAGACCAATTTCTGTTCCACTCTGGTTAATGGTTGCAGCAGTATCAATGTGAGCATTTTGACTATTCTGTCTCCCATTAGAGAAAGAAAAAAGGCTTTAATGCCACTTCGAAGTATCTTCCACCTGCCAGGAAGGTCGTGGTGGCTCACAATGCAGACAGAAAGAGGATATTAAAATGGATTAGGCTAATTAATCTTGCTCTGACAATAGCCTTGACCAACTTTTCCTGTTCGTTTATTTGCACAATAAAGCATTCCACACTGACATCTTTCTGTTTGTACACTGTGTTCTGTTTCCATTCCCAATGCTTTTAAATTGATCAAACAAATTATATATATATATATATATATCTATCGCCTAATGACACATTATGACTAGGTAAATGGGACAGTCAACAGGGTGTTTCAGCAACGCATGGAGTATCCAATGCACAGCATACTCAATGCACAGCTACATTATGCATTAATGTAAGAGCCTGCCTTCAATTGATTAACCGATTACTCTGATTGATTGGATTATTTTGTAAAAATAATGTAATCGTGTCACTGAATTCTTCTTCCTTATTTACTGTTACTTTATATGCACGTTAAAACATGATGATACAGTTGTTAGAAGAAAGACTTTTCAAAATGGCAGTTTTATTCTGTTTTACAGTTTTACCTTCACTGATAACAGGAACAGTCAGTGGACATCTTGTTTGCTGTATTGATTTCCTTTTTTAACTGACCTTTGTGGAGCAGTGGGAGTTAGTAATCTTTTTAAGTATCTATGAACAGGTACAGGGACAGGAGCGGGAATGAGAGTGGCCCAGGCTAATTTATATCCACTGAGTCAGCTTCATTCCATGCCTCCTGTAATAAAGAAGGCAGTTTGTCATAGGCAAGTAGTTTATAGTGCTATGGCTTCATGAGTCGAGCTAAATTTCCAGAAGAGTATTATTGTCATTTCAGCCTAAACTGGAGGTTTTTAAATAGAAGTTACATGCTTTGACATTAACTTTAAGATGAAAGCTTCAGGCAAAACTTTTGGCATTTGTTTTTACATTTTTTCAGCACATTAATAAGACTGTTTTTATATCAGACACGAGATGAGTCAGATCTGCATGTTTACCACTTAGAGATCACACAATGCTAGTGGTTAACTGCACTTCTACTAATGCTAATACAGCGAGAGGACGGAAAATATTTTTATGTTGAAAATAGTTTTCTAGTGCCATTAAATCACAGTAAATCCTTCTGACAGTTAAGTATTATAATTGTCACCAGATAACATTGGAAATTTTCCCCAGCTGCCCAGGGCAATCAGACCTAATGATAGTTTTCTAATGAATGCAGGCAATTGTGGATACAGTGGACAACCTGCTCAGGCCTGAAGCTCTGGAGTCCTGGAAGGACATGAATTCTTCAGAACAAGCCCATGCAGCCACAATGCTACTTGATACGTTAGAAGAAGGGGCTTTTGTCTTGGCTGATAATCTCTTAGAACCAACTAGAGTCTCAATGCCCACAGAAAATATTGGTAAGTAAAGTCTTTTCAAGCCTAATTTAAATTTTACCCAAAATCAGAAAAAAATGTGCCAGATAGCAACATACTCTTCGAAAGCTGAGCTGCACAACATTTGGTGGAAAGATAAATGCTCCTGAGCAAGAGAGACACGCTTTTCTTGTTTAGTTCTTCAAAATTAGCATTCTTCTTTAGTGTCATTAATACAGAGTAAAATGGAAAGTAGTTGATATTGCAAAGTCGATTTACCACTGAAAAATCATTAGCAGAATGTATGAATATGAAGAGTGCTTAAAGGGCAGAATATGGATTTTTTTTGAGGTAACTGCTTTCTGTAGGACTGCAGAAATACTTTCCCATTATATATAAGCTGTTCCTAATGAATTTAAATTACTTTTTTTACAACGTAGTTTCCCAGTTAAATATTTTGGGCTCTCAGAACGTGGCCCAAATGTTTGTATTAAACATGACTCCCTTCAGGTAAAAATGTGTTCAGTCAACTACATCTCCCGTAATGCAGAATAGCTATGCTCCAGAGGGTTCAAAATAGCTGCAGATAGTTGGAGCATAATTTGGAATTTAAGAGTGACAGAGAAATTAAGGAGTTTGGTATTAGACCTGTGCAAATATTAGTATGAGGGTGTTAAAGCAAAAATCATTGCTGTGCATAAAATTAAAATTCCTTCATTTTATTAGGGAGATTAATTTAATCTCAGCGAGGTACGAGGAAGCTGAAAGTCTGCTAATTTGAAGGGTACAAAGATGGAGACTTAAAATAGACAATAGAAATGAGATTTTTCACATTTTACTGTCTGCATATTTGTAACTGTAGAAGGACAGAGATGATTGTACCTAGTTTTTTATTTGAATAGGAAGATTCTGGGAAAAGATGGGAAAGATGTTACAGTCCTTTATCAAAGTAACTGCACCAGTTGTTTCTGGAGGAATGTGGGTAGAACCACAGAAAGTCTCTCTGGGGATGTACAAGAACAGTTTCATGGAGCTGAGTAGACTGGCTGAACATGACTTCTTGTGATAAGCTGTGTTCAACTCATAGTTAGTAACACATTACTGATGTCACGCTAGACTGAATTCCCACTCACATAGACGTGTGGCTTAGAGAAAGAGAAAGAATTCCCTAATTTCATGCCTTTTGTTGATCTACAGTTTAGACCTATAGTTAGACCGGTTCAATATGATGCAGATACTTGTCAACAAACTGAACACTAACTGATATCTGATATGATATTACATATCCAAGGGAATCCAGCCTTTAATGATAATTCCCAATATACAGTGTATTATGAAGTTAAATTTTAAATGGTTTTCTATTTAAATGTTTGTTTTGGGGTTTTTGTTTGTTTGTTTGTTTTTGTTTTTTTTGTTTGGTTGGTTTTGGTTTTGTTTGTTTGTTTGTTTGTTGTTTTTTTTTCAGACCAAACAAAATTATTTCCTACGAACCTATATAGAGAATTAGATTTAGGAAAAATATTTATTTAATTTTTTAGATGCAAATACTGTTTTAGCTAAATACACAGCTTAAGTATGCCTAGGTATTCATTTGCTGACTGTTTTAAAAACTTGTTATATCTAAATAAATACTTAAGGTTCTAAATTTGTTAGCAGAGGATACTGCATAGACAGTAGGAGCTTCAAAATTAACATTTCTCTGCAATATGTGTGTAGTATTTTTAAGTGGATGTTTTGGGGGCACAAATTAAAACAAGGTTTGATGTCATGTTAGCACTATTAAAATGCTGTCATTTTAGCAGTGTGGGCTAGGTTTAGTTAAAGAATTTCTGCGTGCCTGCAACATGCAGTACACCTTTATCTTATGGTGGCAAATGAGGGCAGCAGTGTGAGAAATGTAAATAAAGAGTGAGGAGAAATACTGCCATCTGACACTGCAACCTGGCCAAGAGACTTACTCTGCATTCTCCTTTTTTAACACTTTTTTTTTTTTCCCCCACTCTGGTCTGCTTAGTTTTGGATGTTGCAGTGCTCATTACTGAGGGCCAGGTGCAGGACTTGAAATTTCCTCAGGGCAGTAAAGGAGGCAACTCGATTCAGCTCTCTGCAAGCACCGTGAAACA
>NW_008633571.1:287-11234 GCF_000691845.1 Merops nubicus | reverse complement strand
GCAGGAATGGTGAGTGAGGCATGGAGCACTGAAACTCCATTAACTTTTATAAACCTACATTACCTCCCCTAATTAAAATACAAAAACACGACACATCTGCTCTGTGACTTTTTCTTGAAGATCATGGTTACCTGGGTGGGTTTTTTCAAATGCATAGCTTAAAAATGCCCCTCTGTATACTGATGCTTTATTGTCAGTTCATTAGAGTAGAGGTTGCTGTCTCTCTCTAGACCTCTGTGGCATGACGATTTTTTTTTTTTACTTTTGTAGGATTAGCAAAGCTGGTTTTCATCATTTACAAAAGTTTGGGGCGTTTTCTCAGTACTGAAAATGCAACCATAAAGCTCGGCAGCGACTTTGCTGGGCGGAATAGCACCATCGCCGTCAACTCCCACGTCATTGCGGCCTCCATCAACAAGGAGTCCAGCCGGGTGTACCTGACCGATCCCGTGCATTTTACATTGGAACACATTGATGTGAGTTATGCATTAATGGGCAGCTTATAAAATCAGCAAGAGAGAAAAGGAATGCAGAAAAATCGCCTTTTTTTTTTTTTTTCCATTTGAATTTTAAATGTTGGACTAGGTCAGAGACACGAGCTTAGTAACTAAGTCTATGAACATGAAATTAAATGAGCGTGGTTCAGTGATTATTAGAACTTAAGTGTATTCTTAATGAAAGCTAATTCAGTAATCAATATGAAAATGTAAATGACTAATTTGTTTCTAAGTGAAAATTAACTCTTACCTTAGTAGCAGGGTAGAAAATTAAGATTTTTGATGGTCTGATGTAGCAAGTTTAATGACACATTAACTTCTTACATTAATTTTGGGCCAGGTTCTGGAAGCCTATATGGGTTGTTTAAATGTATTTATTCAGTGAAGTATAAAGTATTATATCTTGGTTTGTTATACTTTAAAATGGTATTTTTTTCATGGTAATTTATTTGTTGTATTTCTTTCCTCCTTACTTGGGTCCTTTCTGTTTTTATGATTCACATGGGGATAGTAAATAATCACTACCACAATAGAGGAAATGTCATTGGATTTTCCTCTCATTTTGCTTCTCTTAATAAATCTGTTTGATTGTTTTTCATCAAAATAGGTAGACATTGAGGAATGAACTTTTTCCTGATGTCCATTCACGTGATTTTGGCCTGACCAAAGATGAGAATCAAAGGAAAAAGATTTCATTTTCAAATTATCAGTTACAGGAAAAGTATCTTCAGAATAAATTCACAGTCCTAGTTTTGCAGAAAGCAAAATGTGCCAACAGTGCATAAAATCATAAGATGGAAATTTTAGTTATTTAAAATTGGGTCTGCGATAATTGAGCCCACACTTTAGAGTGTTTCGGACTATAAAGTCCCTTTTAAACTACATGTCTTACTTGTATAACATAGTCCACAATTCTGCTGATGAAAAACTTTATTGCCCGAAACATGCAAAGTTTAATCTAAATTGCCCTTTACACGTATTAAACAATTGTTATTGCCATCTTAGTATGTTAAATCCTCATTTTATGTTACCCTTTTATCTCCCAGCCTGACAATTATTTCAATGCAAATTGTTCCTTCTGGAACTACTCGGAGAGGACTATGATGGGATACTGGTCAACTCAAGGCTGCAAACTGGTTGACACAAATAAAACTCACACAACGTGTGCTTGCAGTCACCTAACCAACTTTGCAATTCTTATGGCTCATCGGGAAATTGTGGTAGGTAATGATGTTTCTGGCCATTAGCAGGGAACAAACTTTTAAACATTTAGTTTTTAATTTTTAGCAAGATCCAAAACTGCTGAAGTTTCTTAAGTATTTATAGCTTCTACCCACTCTTTCTAAAGCAATTTGCTTCCTGTAGCACTTTTCTTCCCACCCATAAGGTTATAAGCTAAATAACAGGAAACAGAAACAAGGAAGGACAAGAGTTTCCTTCGAGTCGTATTTTAAAGTTACTGACCAGCCTTACAACTATTTTACAGACTTTTACAGACCTCAGTACAGCTGCAGAGTATCTGTAGGTGCAGCTGTGCAGGGCTGTTCCCTGGAAGCACAAACACCAGCTCTCCTTAGAGCAGGAAGGTCAAGGAGCTTCCATACTGAATATTGGATTGCAAAAATTTTGCAATGATAGGAGACTTTTCATAAAGGCATTGTGTTCAGAAAGGTTGCTGAGAAGATAACCAAGATGACAAAAGTGATTCTGTCGCAACTGAAGCAAAGAACTTTCTTTAGCTAAACATGAGATTAGAGCTGGAATTATGTGCATAACATATTCTGCATTTTGTCCTAACTGGTGTGTAAATCGTTGCTTTCTTCTCTGCCGTGAAATTGCAGGTCTGTAGGAAAGACTATATACTCTTACAGGAGGTTCCCAGGGAAAGCTCTCCTTCATTGCATCAGAGCCTAGTGGCACTTGGAAAATACTATGTTTCTCCACTTGTTCTCTGACAAGTTTACAGGGAGCCATAGGAAAAGTAAAAATACTACCTGATCTGGCTAAAACAGTCACATTTTTCTCTCAGACCTGCTCCTCTTCTACTTACCCTAGTCTGGCTCTTCTGGGAAGATGACCTGAGACTGAGAAATTACCGAGTACGTTTTGCCCATCTCATGTAATGAACAAGTAACTTTTCTGAATGCTACCTGTGAAAATAGGTTTTTGTTTATACTCATAAAGAGTCATATTAATTTTCTCCATTCTTGGTTATTTCTAGTACAAAGGTGGAGTGCACGAATTGCTCCTCACTGTCATCACCTGGGTGGGAATTGTCATCTCTCTTGTTTGCCTGGCCATCTGCATCTTCACATTCTGTTTTTTCCGTGGCCTGCAAAGTGACCGTAACACTATTCACAAGAACCTTTGTATCAACCTGTTCATTGCTGAGTTCATTTTCCTAATAGGCATCGATAAGACAGAGTACAAGGTAAGTTTTCCCTGTGTCCACTGATCTTGTTCTCTGAACTGACTGTTTGAAATGGATTTAAATTAAAACATGACAACGCTGCCAAGCTTTCAGCATTCTGACACAGCAAGGCTGAAATAAAAGCTCAGTGTGAAAGTAAGATAGACGTGTTCATAAATAGTATTTACATCCATCAAAAATATCACTGTGGTCTTAATTTCCCACTTACTGCAGTGTTTTTCATTTTCAGTAGAGAAACATCAGCTATTAATGAAGCAGGTGGTTAAACTTCTGAAAGCAGAGATGAAATTAGATGATGTACTACAAACGTAGATATGTTTTCTCTATATATTCCTGTGTCTTAACAGCTATTGACTACTTTTTAATATATTAATACAGAGCTTTATCTATTTATTTTCACATTTTTTATACTGCACATTCGTGCAGGTTTTTTGGCAGTATTGGTGAAGTTAGTTCTGCGGCAATTTATTTGGCTGAAATCTAATAATTCAGTATAGTTTCATCTAGAAAGCAGCCAAAGGGGAGAGAATTCAGACTGATTTTGTTATGACAGTAGAAACTTCTGAATTACAGCAGATAAAAATGGCTTGATGGTGGCTTCATGATTTTAAATAAGCAATATTTCATTATGTATCTAGAACCAACTGTTAATTTCTCAGATTATCTGAACCGGATGTCCTAAACCGTATCAGTTTCAAAACTAACGAGTTTCTTATAAAACGGGAAAGTCCACTCTATAATTGAAGACTCAGGGGTGAGGGCACGATTTCCTTATCGGCATTCGCACTGTATAGCTAATTTACTTTCTGTAGTTACTGAGCACAGATTAACGTTTTCATATATTCTGTGTATGTTTTCAGGTAGGGAAAATGCTCCAGAATTTGTGTGAGTTCTCTGATAGAAGTATATGTTATTCTGTTACACACTATTTAATTTGAGATGTAATGATGTGACGATTTTGTGGGTTATATTTCCATATTTCTTTTTCGTTACAGATTGCATGTCCAATATTCGCAGGTCTCTTACACTTTTTCTTCCTGGCAGCCTTTGCCTGGATGTGTTTAGAAGGAGTGCAGCTTTATTTAATGTTAGTAGAAGTATTTGAAAGTGAATATTCTAGGAAGAAGTATTATTACGTTGCTGGCTACCTCTTCCCTGCTACAGTAGTTGGTGTCTCAGCAGCTATTGACTATAAGAGCTATGGAACAGAGAAAGCGTAAGTAATTGCAAGTGACCTGAGTGTTTTTCAAGTGAGTAATTTTTTAAAGCCTATTAGCTGTCAGAGGCTCCCTGACAGACTAAAATACCATCTGAAAGCTTTATTTGTAAGAGAATGGCAATGCTGCGCACAAATTACAATCAAGTCTTTTGTAATGCTCTAGGTTCGGAGGATTTGTGCTCTAGAGAGACCGATTCTAAATTATGGTCTTTCTTTTAACACAAAAGGTTGACCTGAAACAAATTGAAAAAGTAAATAACTTTTAGGCCTCAAATGTATATTAAGTAAAAATTCTCAACTTAAAGTATCTGACAGGCCTAACCACCCAATTTTAAGGTAATGCTTCATTAGATGTCTTTGTTCAACTGCGCCTCTAGCTAACTCTCGTCCTGAATTATGACAGTACAATATTCCAATGCTTGTATTTCACTTTGCTAATATTTTATCAGACGAGTAGAGCAGGATTTAAATTAGCCACTGCCTTGTCTTTACAAAAATACAGATGTAGATAGGAAATGACAGAAGGTAGACAGAAAACATTTCTGAGGATTTGAGTTGCTGGAGGCATGAATTTGCCTTCCAATACTGTTTGCTTTGTCCTTTGATGAAATTAGCTACAGAATGGGAAAATACTGTTGACTACAAGAAAGCTGCTTGATTTTGCTACTGATGAAAGACAAATAAGAGCAGTTCAGCAGGGAACTGAGCTGTATGAAAAACGAATGGATAAGTGAAGTGGGCCCTAATAGGTTTACACATCATTTAGTCTGGTATCACATGTGTTCTTTCTCTACTGTTCAAGTCCCAGTTGGGGCATTTTATTTATATCATGTTGTTTTCAGCAAAACATGGCATCTGAACATTTTCTGTCTCGTATTCCTCAGGAGTAAGCACTTTGCATATGGTGTAAAGTTATAGGCAGACTTTAAAGATTACATGGAAAACCTGTGGCAAATATTTATGGACGTTAGATTCATTAGTCCATGATAGCACCCGTGACTATGCCTTTTTACTGAAAGGAGAGTTTGTTTTCCTTTTGTTTCTTACACGTTAGCTATTCCTGACGGTGTATTTTCAAGTTCAATAGTGATACTAAACAGGACTCATTGGAAGAGTTTCAGGTTAGGAAAAATTGTCCATGAACTAAGTGAGACTATTGGCAAAATTTTAGCTTAAGAAGTATTTTTACACTTTCCATATATATTGGACTGAGGTGCTAAGGCTATTCCTCACTTTTAATTCTCTTTTTTTCCGTGCTAGTTGCTGGCTCCATGTAGATAACTACTTTATCTGGAGTTTTATTGGACCTGTTACCTTCATTATTCTGGTAAGAGCTTTGGTTTTTTTCTTCTCCTTTCCTTTTAGGTTGCCTCACAACAAAGTGAAAAAGATTGAACAACATTAGGCAATGCCATCCTTATTCACAAGACATTTCATGAAAATGCTTATAAACAATTTGTAATGTGACCAATGGTTATATAAATGTTTAAAAATCTTTAAAGAGTGCTGACCAAATGATTAATTGTCAAAACTGTGGTGGCACTTCAGCATAGCCATCTTTTCCTAATGGCTTGAACTCTGAAGGTCGTATTGACATGTGTAATCATATGAAAAAGCAATGAAGTACTAAACACAGGGGTTTTTTTTAAAGGAGCCATTATTATTGCTTTCAATTGAGTCACTGTGGTATGTGTTCCAGAATTAACTGCTAATTATCCAACATAATTATCTCAAAAGGGTGTTCTAACGCATTGGGTAATTAAATAAATCTTACATTACATCACACTTACACATTATTTGTATGTGTATTTGCCATATGCATATTTTTCCATGACTCTTCTGTGTGTATTTATGCTACATGTAATATATGTCAGACATACAAGTTCATCTGTTTTAGTATAAATAATAGAATATTATGTAACTGGTAGAAAGCATAGACATGTTATCACAGTCATTTGAGTAAAGTTGTTGCATGCATGGATACCCATCTGTGCACCCACAGCTGTGTGCCCCACTGTCCATTTAAGATTGAATGTTGTGTTCATACATCAATTTTCCATTTTCTGAGTGCTTTCAGGTAAAAAGAACATAGTCATCTGTCAACCCAGGGCAAAAATATCTCCCTGTTATTTCAGACTAATAATACCAACACTCCCCAACGCAGGAATTTGGAAAGAGAGGGAATGCAAGATGTGCATCTTGGGTCACAATGGTTTTCTCCGCTAGTTCAGTACCTTTAAAGCCTGGCTATACTTGGGAAATATTCTAGAAGACTGGTGCTAGGGACATAGCCTGTGTACATAGAGAGCTTTTCTCATAACTACTGATCGCTTGGAAGGAAGAATTAATTTATTTCCATGCACTTGAAAGTCTAAATAGTTGCTTGTTCCCCTGTTCCCCTGCCTTTATACAGTAGTACAGTTGTGAAATGTTAAGAGAAGTTCAGTTCCCATGAGTTTCCAAATGCAGGAATTGTATTTGTCACTATTATTTTTCAGCCTGAAGCGCATGCAGCATAATTTTGAAATTTCTGACTTTTATAGATCTATGTGCCAGATGTACTGTTTCAACATGTTTGTAGCTTATAGTTTACATTAATTCTTTATGTAAAAATCAACTGATGCTTCAATTATGGAACTTCTCTGAAAAATGTACCTGGTCAGACTTTTGTAGGTACTTTATTCCATCTTGGTGTCTTCAATGTTGAAATAAGCTTATCTGTATTTAGGTTGATTTTACTCTCTGATTATATCAAAAATTATTTCAGTCCTTGAGCAGTCACATAGGAAAAGACAGTTGTGCAGTGTAGAAGTTGTCCGAGATCATTGGCATATTTTCAAAGAAACAGGCATAGATGCCAAAACTGGTGTGCGTATGAGTTGAATTAGAAAAATATGTTTGTAATATTTAAGTATAGACCATAGTAATTGTACAGAGTTTATACTAAATATATTTAAATTAAATGAAGTCTCGGGATGCTAGGGATACTTCTTAAATTAAACCTGCAAGGACAATTGAAAGATATGCTTAGTATTTTCAATATGGTAGGCAATATTTTTCCACACAAAGTTGGTTCTTACAGTTGTTGTAATCATAACTAGAAAATTGATCAAAGTTTCATGCCTCAATAGTTCTGTTACCTCAAGTCTGACGGTGTGGTGATAATTTGCTTTTTGTGTCTAGCTTTTTATTTCATTATAACTGGGAGTATTTTGCCAAGTCACCTCTATTTCTCTCCCTTGCTTTAAAATAACATTTCATGTGGGAAGCTTTGGGCATTGCTGACGGCTTTTTCACTTCCTCATAACCAGGTCAGAGTGAGAATAGAGGTGAAGGACATTTAATCATATTGACCATGTACAGACATAGTTCACTATTATTTACTGGCCATGACATTATTATCCTCCAGCAAATCATTTTGGCTGAGACGCAAAAGGCCTTTGGGAGCAGTATTCCCAACTTCAAAAATATGAAACAGCAGGTAGCAATCACAGCACAGGTCTTGGGAGTAATTCTTCTCTAGCAATAGCTTTGCCCTCTAATCGTCCGAACTGAGAAAGCAACAGAGGCTGGAGGAAGAAGTGTGAGAAGTGCAATGGCTGAAAAACAATATGTCATGTGCAGTGTAACTGAAGAGCCATATTTGTAGTGTAGCTTACTTAGTGTCGGTAGGATGTGAGAAATCCACCTCGGTAAGCTTTTTAACATGTTAAATCTCTTTTATGGTTCTCAGTTTAATAGTATTATCCGTGCACAAAAACTCTTTTTTGACTGACTTGCTTACTGCTTTAGTTTATAATTTTTTCTCTGGGTTTATAAGCATTTGCACTTGTATCTGTATACAGGTCTGCACAAATGAGGATGGGAAGTCTGAGGGGAAGTGTGAAGTTCCTCAGTACATCTTCTGAGGAACTTTCAACTTCATTGTTTCCATAGCCTGCCATGCCTTTGGGCACCAGGGTTATTATATCTATAAGAAAAGAGCATGTGAGTAATGAGCAGTGGGAAACCATTATTATGCCTGAAATGGTTTAATGAAAGCTTGGATCATGATACGTCAGGAGCTGTTCTTATCATTTGGACAGCTCCATCTGCGTCTTTAATAATTAATTCAGTTCAGTAAAAGTTCAGTGTGCACACTCATTTAGAAGCCTTATTCAGACAGCACCTCTCTTGCCGCCAGTCCCAGAGAGAAATAGGCTTCTGCATGGCTAAGAGCAAAGATCTGGAGATACAAGAGCAGTTTTAGAGCTGCATTTGCCAGGTAACAAAAGCTCCGGGGAGTTCAAAAAGGGTCAGAACATGTGCAGTTCAGCTAGGTTACTCCAGAGTGGTGTTTCTGTTCTTCTGTCTTATCATATCCATGTCAGCACTGCAGGCTGTGTGGAATGAATTTTAAGCTGCCAAGCTTAAGCATACGTGATTCAATTGACCAGGTTCATGGCTATAAAACAAACAGAGCACTCCTGTAATCTGTGGTCAGAAAAGCTTGAGTATTTTGACTTTTATGTAGATCTATATTCATATATAGCCAAGGAATGGGCGATGTGCGTTGGACTTCACTTCAGCCAGAACTACTGGAATTTGCTTTTTGCAGATGGAGCCATTATATTAGGTTACTGAAGGTTGTTTAAGCAAAAATTCCTGTTTTATTAATGTAGGAAAGATAGTTTCTTTTTTCACTTAGGTTGAGGCATTACTTCTCTAAAGTCAGTGGACGCATATGTACAGTTGCATATATAATCCATCTCCACATATGAAAATGAACTGTATTATTAAGCTTATGTATATAAATAGTATGTGTATATCTTTCTATAGTAGAATTTGATAAATGGTATTTATCTGTTGCTCACAGGGCGCAATTTATCACAATTATTGCAAAATCTAGCTTTATTTGGCTACTAACTCATTGTACCTGCAAGTAATTTCACTCCATTCGTCTTCTGTGCATCCACTTTTTAAAAAGTTAATTTTACTTGAAGACACTCCTTCTCTCAAAAGTATAAGTACCAGAAAGACAAAATTCCTACTTAGACCATGTTTCATGTCCAGTACCTTCTGATTTCCAAACCAGAAATGGCCCTCTGTGTGTTGACTATGCAAGAAACATGTTCTTCCATGGTGTTGCATTTGTTTATTACCATAAAAATTATTTAAATGTTATGTTCTAATATAGTTACTTTTAATACATATCTAATTGTCTTTTGTTCTATTCCAATTACACTTCTCATATTAAAAGATAACTAGGAACTGGTATTTTAAAACGTGTTCTGACTTATTTTTATTCTTTCATACATTTCTAAAATCAATGTATAGATTAAGCTAGTTCCCTGTGTAATCCAGTATCCTGTCTCATATAATGGATAATATATTTTAGAAAATACAGCAAAAACCTACTACAAACATTAATGAAATACTCTTAATCCAAGTTTTTGCTTATTGTTATCAGGTAATGTTTTAAGAAGTCTCACATTATAGCTCCACCTACTGTAACTGTGTTTTGTCACTCTAGGTATCACAGCAGAATCTTCAAAACCAATCCTGATGCCTGATCAGACTTCTAAATCCAACTGTTTCACATATGTACTCTGTAGCTGTGTATGTCCTTACACAATGCATTTATAATTTTTATTATCATTGAAGGAGAGCAGTACTGTTAAGGTGCAGATTTTGGTTCATCTGGCATGGATGCAGGCCAGTCGTCAGGATGAGGCCCAACCAGTCAGTAGACCTTTATGTTACATGAAGTGGTGAGAAAGTTGTCATTGTCAGAGGCTCATTTTTTCTCTTCCAAGTTTGCTTTCAAAACCCGAACCTGCTATTCATGTGAGCCTTTATGTGACTCCAGAGTACTATGTGTTTGTGGTGAGCATTCTTTAAGAATAAAGAAAGGTGTCCTACTCGGACCATCTGTCAAGCTTGGAAAACATCTACAGATTCATTTCCTTACATCAGTAACAGTTCAGTCCTCACACAGTCATGAAACAATTCAGGTGGGAAGGGGCTACAGGAGATTTGTGGTCCAACCTCCAGCTCAAAACAGGCTTAACTCTGAGCTCAGGCCAGGTTGCTGAGGGCTGGAAAAGATTTCCTTATACAATATTGGTACAAACGAACGCAAAAGTACAAATTATGTTTCCTTCTCCTTCCCCTCCATATTTCTCACAAAGTAATTCAGCCACTCCTTCTAAAGGCAATTATTCTCCAACAAGTTCCCTTCCCTTCTTGCTTAGTGTCTTGTTTAATAAAATGGCAAGATGCCCAAAAGTCTTTTAACTCTTGAGTTCCTCCAAAACAATCAATTTCTAGATGAAAAGCAGTAAGGGAGCCAAAAGTGACTCTGTAGAAAGGTTTGGTTACAGTATTTCTAAGTAGGCAAAATAGGCTTTTGGTAATGATACAGTGTGAATCAGAGATGCCAGCGTGTTTGAACAAGTGGCAAACCGCGCTCTTTTGACTACTGAAACGTAAAACTATGCGATATTTCATGGTGGTGGAGAAACAAGTATCATATGCTCTGATATCATAGTTACTTTGCCTTCAAAGTACAGTATTTTGCTTTTTTTTCCATAGAAGGTCCTTTTCAGCTACTGTGATACAGCATTATTATTTCTGTGGGCCGTTTTTGGGGGTCTGTGCCTACATTAGGATTAAAGTGTCCATTAAGAAATTCTTACACACAGTTGTTCCAGGGAAGGTGTGGGACCCCTCAGGAGGGAAACAGGTGAAATGGTCTCAAGTGACCTGGAAAAGGCTGAGGTTCTCAACGACTTCTTCAGCTCAGTCTTCACTGTGAAGAC
>NW_008633571.1:0-256 GCF_000691845.1 Merops nubicus | reverse complement strand
ACTCCTGGAGTCAGGGAGGAGAGTGACAGGGACTGGAAGGGAGAACCGCCCACCATAAGTGAAGATCAGGTTCGGGATCATCTGAAGAACCTGAAAGTGTTCAAGTCCATGGGACCCGATGGGATACACCCACGGGTACTGAGAGAGCTGGCAGATGAGGTTGCTAAACCCCTCTCTATTATATTCCAAAAGTCATGGCAGTCTGGTGAAATCCCCACTGAAAAAGGAAAGGAAAAGGGGAAACATAACCCCCATT
>NW_008633570.1:9002-9382 GCF_000691845.1 Merops nubicus | reverse complement strand
GCACAGGGGGAGGGAGAGTCGAGGGGACACATGACTGTACATGGCAAAGAAAGTTAGGGGGCATGGGGGGAGTGAGAGTCTGGTTTGAGGGGTGGTCCTGTAGGTGTCAGAGGGGTGGGGGCATTGGAGGGATGAGGGGAAGCCAGGGGAGTGAGATCCGGGGGGGTGTACGTGTGTGACAGACCCTCCATGTGTGACTCGGGGTGCGGCAGCCACAGCCCCCCCAGCGTCACACCGGGGCTGTTTCCAGGCACTGGGACACGAACCCGCACTCAGCCCCTGGACCCCCTGGAGCACGATGCTCCCCCCGGCAGAGGGACATCCCGGGGCACACAGGGGCTGCGGGGGGGTCACCGCTCTGCTTTCCAGGGAGGCGTTTC
>NW_008633570.1:8431-8971 GCF_000691845.1 Merops nubicus | reverse complement strand
GCTCCTGTGAAGTTGCCGGGCGGAGGCGGCGCCGGCTCTTCCCCAGCTCCCTGGAGCGATTCATCTCCCAGTACCTCAGATAAAAACTTCACTTCCAGAGCAGAAATGTTCTCCTGGAGCACAATTTCTCCCTTTGGTGGAGCACAAAAGGTACGTTCCCACCCTGGCCCTGCACGACTCTGGGTGCACATCAGGATCCGAGGGGTTCAGGCACATGATTCTTCTGCCTTTTCCTCCCTCCCTGATGGAGCTTCCATCGTTCCATCAGCAATCACTTCATGTTGAGAAAGAGCTGCTGTCTTTAAATTAAAATTCCATCGTGAGGAATAAACATTTCAAGAGAAGGGAAATAAAAAAAACCAACCCCAAATAACCCCACATAAAATAGAACTTGGATGAGTGGCCGGAACCCCCCCATCCTCCTCCAGCTCAGAAGCCACCCAAAAAATGAGTGTTCTGCTCCTTTCTGGAGGGTCACTGGGACGGGCTGAGGGGGTTTGTGGGGGCAGCGAGCTGAGGGCTGCCCCCCGTGCCCCCTCA
>NW_008633570.1:8007-8283 GCF_000691845.1 Merops nubicus | reverse complement strand
CTGAGCCTGTCCCCCCTTCCCGTGGCTGGGGGCTGCCGCTGCCTCCCCTGCTGTCCCCGGGGCATCGCCCAGACCTGCTGGGTGCTGAGGGCGCATGGGCTCTCCCTCCAGAAATCCCAGGAATTGGCTCCATCAGCGACTGGAGTCCTGGTGCTGGGGAATGGAGCTGCCTCCCCTGTGCTGCCCGGCTGCTCACCGGGGCTCCTGGAGTGGTGTGAAGTCTCCTCAAGGTCAGGCGGAGTCGTGGTGGGGGTTGGTGGTCACCTCCCTCCCCAC
>NW_008633570.1:6899-7947 GCF_000691845.1 Merops nubicus | reverse complement strand
TGGTACAACCCAAGCAAGGGAGTCTGGGCCTTATTTTTACATAGGCCAAGCATACAGGTGGGTGACCCCCACTGACTCAGGGCACCAACAGCCAAGGAGCCCTTGCTGCAGGGCTGACCCCCATTTTGGGGCTGCTCTGCAGTGGCTGTGCCCGGGGGTCCCAGTGGCAGCGGTTTCTGGCTGCTCCCATGGACCTGGGGCTGGGTTCTCACTGCAAAACTCTTTGTGCTCTGTTGCTTGGGGCTGCTCTGCAGAAGCTGCCGAGGGCTGGGGCTGCAGGGGGGAGAGCTGCAGCAGGAGGGGCTGATGCTGCAGGGCTTTGGGGATCACGGGGGCTCAGGATGAGTGAGCCAGCAGCTCTGGGCAGGGAGAGCTGCTCCCACGTGGGCAGCTGCATGGCTGGGAGCAGATGTGAGGAGCTGCAGTTCAGCTTTTCTGGTACCCTCGTAGAATTGTAGAATTGTTCTGGTTGGAAGAGACCTTTCAGATCATGGAGTCCAACCATCCCCAGCACTGCCAGGTCCCCACTGCCCCGCGTCCCTCACACCACATCTCCACGGCTTGGAAACCCCTCCAGGGGTGGGGACTCCACCAGTGCCCTGGGCAGCCTGGCACAGCCCTGGGCAACCCTCCAGGGCAAGAAATTGTTCCTCAGCTCCAACCTCAACCTCCCCTGGTACAACCTGAGGCTGTTTCCTCTTGTCCATGCCCAGCATTATGGCTGGTCATGCTTTAGACCACTTTTCTTTTGGTCCATGTGCTTAAGGATTTGTCATTTAATGTAGGAAAGAGCGAATCCAACCAGGGCATCCTGTACTCGTGTGTTATTTATTTCCATTCAGCTTGCAACAACAACAAAAAAAATTACCTCTTTTTTTCCATCTCCCTGCAGAAGTTACTGACACATCCAGCGCCGAGGGCCCCGCGCGCTGCCTGGGGACTCGTTCCCGTCGCTGCTGGGGATGTCACTGTCTCTTCCTCTAGCTGGGAGCAGGAGGAGTGACGTGTAAACGATGCTCTCAGGGATGCCAGGCTCACCCCTCGGCTG
>NW_008633570.1:5097-6726 GCF_000691845.1 Merops nubicus | reverse complement strand
CGATTGGCCAGCTGTTTCCCCCCCGGTCCGCCGGGGAGGCTGCCCCCCCCCCCAGTCCTCCTCCGTGGGCACGGGCGGCCGTGCCGGGCTCCGCGCGTGGTGGGGGAAAGGCTGCGGATGAAGCTCCGGTGCCCGGTCGCTGGGGTGCCCGTGGGGCTGGCACTGCCCGTCCCGCTCTGGAGAAGGCATCTCATGGGCTGACGAACCTGAGATTGACCCTTATGTTTCACCATTCTCAGGTTAGACAGTCCTCGAGGTGCCCCTCGCTCGGGCAGCCGCCGAGCCCCGTGCCACGTGCCCCGTGCCATGAGCTTGCCTAGAGCCCTCCAGCCTTTCAGGAATTTGGAAGAGAAAGCAGAGAAGCAGCCCCTTGGCTCTGCCTTCACACAGTGGCACCTCCAGCTCCTCTCCATCCCAGCTCGACCCCCAGGTGCTGCATGGACCAGCCCCTTCCTACAGAGATGCTTGTGGGGAGTTGCTTCTCTCAGGCCAAGGCTGTTGGGGAGGGAAAGGGGTGTCTGGCAGGGCTGAACCCCCACCTGCACCCTGCCTGCACTGGGCTTGCTGCTCACCCTCCATCCTTTCTGGATCTCTGGCTGCTGTTTCTGGAAGTCACATGGCAGAGCAGTTTGCCATAAAAGTGGAAAAATGAATGTTAAAAACTCAAATTAAAATGAGTGAAGTAACTATAAACTCCAAGGGAAGGATTTTTCACATTGGTACCAACAAGCTCCATACAAGAGGTGAGTGGGCCTAGGAAAGCTGCCAGAAAAAGGCACAGAGGAGCCTGTGATCCATTTTCAGGCCCTTTCTGGATTTCTTGCTTCATTTGGGTCTTATCCTGTTCCCACGTGTACGATCTGGACCGAGCCAGAGGCACCTCCAAGCACCCCGTGTGCAACCAAGACTATTCCAGGAGAGCAACTCTGGATTTGCCCAGGAGCAAAGGAAAGAAAAACCTTTCAGGTAGGAGCTGAGGGGACTGCAGAGCCCCAGCACAGCTTCAGCTTCTCCAATATGGTAAATCCAAGATGGGCTTTTGGGGATTTTTAAGCTCTGCTTTACAGGCTTGCAAAGACCCAAAAAAAAAGATCAAAAAAAGCCAAACAGAATGAGTTTCTCTGAGCACGCTGAAGCTTTAGCAAGCTTGGGACAGAGCAGTGAAGCAGCAGCAGATTCCTCCCGACCTCCCCTGTTGCAGGGAGCTGAGCAGAATCACGGCGAGGGCTTCCGAGAAACCTGCAGAAAGGGAGAGGAGGAAGAAGAAGAAGGTGCAGGGCAGCTCCTGCCTTACCTGCAGCCCGCCTTGTCCCTGGGAGGTGAGGCAGAGCCTGGCCCTGGCCCCTCTCACCCTCTCTCCTCCACCCTGCCACCCCCACGCTGGCTTTTATGGCCCCTCTTGTCGCTGAGCAGGGCCACACGTTCTGCCGGCTTCCTGTTTGCTCAGCGCGAGCGGCTGTGGTGAAATTTCCATTACACGCTGGACAGGCAGGGCTGCAGAGAGAAGAAGAAAGAGCAAAAAAAATAAACCTGCAAAAAAGCAGAAGGTAAAAAAAAAACCCCAAGCCCAACGCAGGCAACAAGGCAGCTCCGGGCTTCCCTGCTTCTCTTGGCTCGTTTGGAGAGGAG
>NW_008633570.1:2797-5057 GCF_000691845.1 Merops nubicus | reverse complement strand
TTGGGGGAGGAGAAGGCGCCCGGCTGCTGTGGGAGGAGGGATGTCCCAGCGGCAGGGGCTGCAGAACAGCCTCTGGTGCCCCAGTCCTGGGCATGGAGATCCTCTGGGTTCCCCCCTCCCTGGTCCTGAGCAGGTGGGGAGCTCCTGATGCTCAGTTCAACAAGCAGAAGACCCTCATGGGATCATGGAATCTTTCTGGTTGGAGGAAACCTTAAAGCTCATGGAGTCCAACTGTTCCCCCAGCACTGCCAGGTCCCCACTGCCCCGTGTCCCTCACACCACATCTCCACGGTTTGGAAACCCCTCCAGGGGTGGGGACTCCACCACTCACCAAAAAAGGGTGTTTCCTAAATGCTGTGTTTTTGGATGAAGCCAGAGCACGAGGCAAAGCTCTGTCCTGCCCTGCCCAAGGGCTGTGGTGTGTCTGCATCCCCCTCCACCCTACAGCCACTCCAGCCAACAGATCCTCAGCAAGGCCAAGCTCGGAGTGGAGAGCAGCTCATGGCTCTAAGAGAGCAGGTCTGGAGGGGAGCAATTTATTCTGATCTTTTGTTAATCCTTGGCACATCCCGAAGAGCCGTTTTGGCTGTAGAGCAGAGGAAAACAAAGGACAAGGTGGAAAACCAGCAGCCACGACAGCACGGGTGCTACCACAGGACCCAGGCAGGTCTGGAGGAGCACCCCTGAGTCTGGAGGGGCAGGGGCGGGCCGTGGGGGGAGGGACAGGTCAGGTCCGTGGGGCTGGAGCAGGGTCTGTCCAGGGCAGGACACAAGCTGGGCTGGGCTGTGCTCCTCTGCCAAGGGCCGTTTCCATCGGCTGTTGCAGTCTCTGGTAGCTCCTCTGCTGCTCCAGCCTGTGCTTCTCCCTCAGCCCCACCAGTGCCCTGGGCTGCCCCTGTATCATCCTGCTCTGAGCCAGGCCCTGCTTTAGAGGGTGTAAAACACCTCGTGTGCTGCCTGCCAGGCTGAAATGGGGCTGCAGGGTTGAGGGGGCTGGTGGGGGAGGAAGGCAAGCTGGTGGCTCAAGGACCTGTGCTGGGTCTGCTCCTTCAGAGGGGGCATCACTGCCTCAGGAGACCCTGCACGGGGGCAGAGGGGCTGTGGAGCTGCAGCCCAGCTCTCCCCGAGCTCCGTGGTATCCCTGGGCAGAGCTGCTGCACTGGCCACTGGCTTTGGTCTCTTTGTATGTGCCCGTGTGGGCTCCCTGTGGTGGGAACCAGCTACAAAAGCCCCTTGGCTGCCGTGCAGGGCGTGCAGGTCCCTCTGCAGCAGCAAAGGCAGCACTGAGAGGGCACACACCACAGTGCCCGCACCACCGGGGCAGCACTGGCCATTTGAAGGGTCTATTTAGCCACCCGAGGCACATCACTTCCCTCAAACCCAGGTGAGGGTGGAGGTGCTGGTGCTGGAGCAGCTCCTGGGTGCTCGGGCTCAGGATGCTGCTGGAGCACGGGGAGATCCCTCGCCACGGGGGCTCACAGGAGGAGATGCCCCAGCCCAGGCTGCTCGAGGGGTGTGTGGCACCCCAAGGAGCTGGTCGTGGGGCTCAGGGAGCTGCTGGGAAGGGTCGTGTGGCTCAGACCCTCCCATCTCTCACCGCAGCTCTCCTTCGGGTGAGGAAGGAAGGGAGGGGGGCACTGCCCTGTGCTTTGGTTCTTCTTTCAGTTTATTAAAGCAGAGGAGGAATACTCAGGATTCAAGAATCTCTCCCTCTGCTCTGACCCCCCTGTTTTAACACCCTTGCCTTTCCAGAGCACAGAGGTGCCCGGACTTGGATGCAGGGCAGATCCCAGCACGGTGGAGAGCTGTGCACCTTGGCATGAACCAACCTGTGAGGACTTGGTGGGGAACCCCCAGTCTGCAGCCCCCACCCAGGGGTGCCCCGTGCCAGCCCTGCCCTTCCCTGGCACAGCTTGTGGTGCTACAGAGGAAAAATGAAGGTCAGTTCAACATGGAGACTCTCTCAGGGGCTGTCCCTTCCCAGCCATGGTGTGTGCTGCTTTTGTACCTGCAAGTTATCGTTAGCACAGCAATATTATTTCCCATTAATTAATAGTATACTGATTCTGACAGCAAAGAATTCCAGAATCCCAGAATTTCAGAAAGGTAAGAGTTGAAAGGGATCAACCTCTGGGGATCATCTCACCCCTCACCCCACCCCCCTGCTCCAGCAGCCAACCCCAAGCAGGGTGCCCAGGGTCACAGCCAGGAGGGTTTGGGATCTCTCCAGAGCAGGAGACTCCACAGCCTCTCTGGGCAG
>NW_008633570.1:0-2608 GCF_000691845.1 Merops nubicus | reverse complement strand
GGTGTGATCGTCCCGAGGGTTCTCAGCCTGTCCTGGCACAGAGATGCTCCAGCCCCTCAGTATCTTCACAGCCTCTGCTGGATTCTCTCAGGTAGTTCCTTGTCTCTCTGGAACTGAGTAGCCCAGAGCTGGACTCAATACTCTAGAGGTGTCTTCACTATGGGGGAGTAGAGGTGGGGGAGAACCTCCCTTGACCTGCTGCCCACACTCTTCTTCATGCCCCCAGGAAATGACAGACTTTCTTGGCCATGAGGGCACATTGCTGGCCCATGGAAGGCAGATGAAAGCCCAGCTTTGCAGATGCATTTGCTGGGTGCTGGGAAATGAAACAGGAGGTGACAAACCCCTCACTGCTGCTCTCAAGGAGGTTGCACTGAGTTCCAAGGCACGTTGTCTCTGCACTGGCTAACGAGCTGTACAGAACGCTGGGGACAAGGCTCAGAAAAGAGAACCAGCTGAGCTCGGGCTGGCTGCTCAGAGCTGCCAAATGCATGCAGAGCTGTGACCACACGAACCAAACTCCTGCACCTGACCACCCCTCCCACATCTCCAGCAGTCCTGCACTGGTGGAGGGTTTGGACCTGCCGTGGTGGCCTGGCCATGGCAGAAATTCGGCACCGAGCATTTCAGTCACCAGCTATTGATCTTTACCCACACCAGGGCAGAGAGAGGAGCAGGGCAGTGGCACAGCCCTGCTGGGAGCATGGCTGAGGTATTGGATCTGTGGGGCTTGTGAAGGACTCCCAAAACAAGGAGTGTCCCAAGGGGAGGTTGAGGTTGGAGCTGAGGAACAATTTCTTGCCCTGGAGGGTTGCCCAGGGCTGTGCCAGGCTGCCCAGGGCAGTGGTGGAGTCCCCACCCCTGGAGGGGTTCCCAAGCCGTGGAGATGTGGTGTGAGGGACACGGGGCAGTGGGGACCTGGCAGGGCTGGGGGAAGGGTTGGACTCTGTGATCTTAAAGGTCTCTTCCAATCAAAATGCTTCTGTGCTTCTACGAACACAGGGAGAAGCTTCCCAAAGTACCACACTGTAAAATCCCAAACTCCAGAAGCTTGAGCCACGGACACTGCTGCAGACACCAATTTTCCCTGTGCTTTGGATCTTTTTACTGTACTCTTGCCCAACTCTTTCTCTCCTTGTTGCAGTTATTCAGTTTATGGGCCAATGAATCTTCAGCATCTGTTTGCTGGGGTGAAACAAAACCTTTTCAATGCCTTCGATTTTTTGTGAGCTCTGTGGAGAGCGCGCTTCACCAAGGATTGGAAGAGGTGGCGTGAATTCAACTTAAGGTTTTGGCAAAAAAAGTTTCCAGTGGCAGCAGGTAAACACGTAATGTGTCGCACGTATTGTCTGATCATTGTGCTCAAATATTCCTCCTGCAACAGCTTGAACCCACCCCATTTTCCACTGCTGCTCTGATAGCGACTTCTGAAAAACCGCCCCGGGGAGCAGAGCAGGGTTTGAATGCAAGCCCCACCAGCGCCTCTCTGCAGCCAATTTCCTCGTGTATAATACACAAAAATTCAGCTTTTTTTTTCTTTTCACAGTTGGCCAAGAGCTTTGAGCTGGAGCTGGCAGGTCCAGCCCCGGCACGTTGCTCTGCCCAGAGCAGGAGGTAGCAGCGAGGCTGCTGCAGTGAGCTGAGCTGCCCAGGTCTCCGATGGGTGGGGTGAGCGTGCAGGTTTCAGCCCACAAGCTCTGCCTCTTTCTGTGCAAATAGGAAACCAGCAGGTAGCAAACTCAAAAGGAGAATGAGTCGTTTATTCTGACTTGAGTGATCAGTGGGTTGCTTTCCAGCCCCACCAAGCTCCATGGAAGGGGTAGGCACCAGTCCTGGAGATGCCTCAAACCGTTACCTGGGGCTGGCAGCAAGGAGATTTTCACTTATCTCAAACCAAACCAAGCCCATCTGCTGCAGAAAGAGAAAATACAACCCCAAAGTTCTCCTGTCAGGTGCTCCTGCCTTGAAATGAGTGTCTTTGCTCTTTGATGGTCAAGCAGATATTGTTCTCTCTTTCCTCATGTGCGTGTGAGCTTTTTTTTTAACCGTTCTGCTCTATTTTTAGTGATGAGGGGATGGTGCTCAAGAGTCTCTGCTGCTGGTCAGATCAGCAGTGGTTTGGGGCGCCGGGCAGGAAGTCAAGCAGAGCTGGGCCTGGTGCTGCACTGGGTCTCGGGGTGCTGCTGAGATGGGGGGTCCCGTGGCTGTGGGCTGGGACCCCAATTATGGCAGGGGGGCTGCGGGCAAGGCTGCGGGCACCTCGTGGTAGCAATAAATCCAATGCCTTTGGGAGGTTTTTTGGCTGCCTTAGTGCCAGAAGTATGGTGTAATGAGAAAAAAGAGATTTGTACTTTTATTTTCCTCAGTATCATCATGTTTTGGGAGGAGGCCACGGGGTGAGCAGTAGTGGCTGCCCCAGGGGTGGCTGTCCTCCAGGGTGTCCCCATGTTGTGCACGGCTGTGGTTGGGCTGGGCAATGGAGACAAGCTGGAGCTGGAGCCGTGCTGGGTGAGGCTCTGGGGCTGCTGGGCACCGTGCTACGGCTCAACAAACTGCCAAATTGGCTCTTTTTTCCACTTAAAAAAAAATCTGGCATGGCCTCCATGGG
>NW_008633569.1:437-829 GCF_000691845.1 Merops nubicus | reverse complement strand
GGGCCTTGATTTTACTCAAGACCATTTGTCTTTTAAAATCACTTAAAGACAAACTCTTTTTGTCCATTTTGTCAGATTGATGTTTTTTGAAAGGGATTTCAGGTTTAGTGAAGAAAAGCACAGAGTAAACAGCAACAAGGGAACCTCATTCAGCAGGTACATTCTAGCAAAGTTCCCAAAATTATTTGCTCCTCACCTTATACTAATTAACACTCTAGAAGTTACAATGGATGTGAGAAAAACAAATAAAGCCAAAAAGTAAATACATAGAGAGCAGACTGCTGGAGCATATCTGTGCCAGGCCAGGCTGAGAGACCTGGGGCTGCTGAGCTGGAGAAGAGAAGCCTCAGAGGGGATCTGAGCAGTGATGAGACAGAGCTCAAGGGCCGCGG
>NW_008633569.1:0-321 GCF_000691845.1 Merops nubicus | reverse complement strand
CCTGGAGCAGCTGCCCAGAGAGGCTGTGGAGTCTCCTGCTCTGGAGAGATCCCAAACCCTCCTGGCTGTGACCCTGGGCACCCTGCTGGGGGTGAGATGCTGGAGCAGGGGGTGGGATGAGATGATCCCCAGAGGTCACTTCCATCCCCACCATGCTGGGATCCTGTGACAAAAAGTCAACCAGACTCCCCCATGACCTGGGGGTGTACATGATGACCATACTGCAGCCCAGTCCAGGGCTGTAATATCATCTCTCCCTACCCCTTATTGTAGGAAAAGGAATAAAAACTGATTTGGGAGCTGATGGTTGATGATGTGCTG
>NW_008633568.1:0-20386 GCF_000691845.1 Merops nubicus | reverse complement strand
CGGGGCCTTAAACCTGCCGGTTCCATTTCACGTCTTAAATGTGCGTGAAGGAATTAAACTGCACGAGTGAATAACAGCATTAGTTTCAATTAATTTTTATCCTGGCAACAATAAACTTTAGAAACAAAGCGCTTTTACATCCTTAATTAGTCTGGCTTCCCATCTGTAGTCTTTTAAGTGCCTGCTCCTTGATTTAACTTTGTCCCTCCTTCAGAGCCGCCTCCTTTTTCATTCTTCTCCCTTTTTTCTCCTTATCCCTTCCAGACTGCTGCCTGTTCCTTTCCTGCAACCTTTCACCTCCCTTGTCCCTATCTGTCTGCTCTGCTCTGCGCAGTTTATTTCTACTGTATTTTCCCAACATCAACAGCAGTATTGGTTACCATGGCCCCGAGCTATGTGCAGAGGTGGGAAAGCTTCATCCGCCCAAAAGTTCTTACACTTTTGAAGTCTTTCTTTTAGTAGGATCTGAAATGTATCATCTAGAGTGTGTATTAAATGAACAGTATTCCTGAAGGCTTTAGAGCAAGAAAGGCAACACCCTGGAAAATTCTGCAGTCTTTCAGCATTCTCTGCCCTAGGGTTATAGCCCTGGGCACGGAGCTGAATGGAGCTCTTACAACTGCCTTCTGTTTACCTTTTATGGTTAAAATAACAGCTTAGCAAAGAAGCAACTTCATGGAGAAACGATTCAGTGAAATCATCTCAAGCTGTAGCAGCATAGCTAGTTTAATCACCCCTAGAGAGCTGAACAACTGTGAGCACAATGGGACACAAAATCATTTTGTGTGTAAATGAGCATGGCATTGTGATTATTTCACTTTGCATGGGCAAATAGTTTTTACAAGCAGTACTTATGCAGTTAGCTTAGAAAGGCAGAAAAAGATAAGCTGGCTCTGAAAGATCTTGGTGTGTAATGTCTGAAAAACTAAATATTCACATAATTTGGGAATCAGGCTCTATTGATTTTGCCTTCAGCAGGTTCCTGTGTTACTTATTAGAGCAGGGTTATTGCCTGTGCCACTAGTTGGGATGCTGTATCCTGTTGTAGGCAACTAAAGAGCAAGGATTATTTTACATGGTTTAATAAATGAAGTTTGTTAGTGTTTCTGTGATACTTACCCTTAAGGTTTTAATTTTCACATCAGTATTAGAAAATATGTGCATGAAGACTTTCACTGGATAAATACATTTAGGATTTTGCTTTGTGCATAAAATAAGTACATTACTCAGTGTGATGAATTTTAGCTGCATTTTACATTAAGAAGAGAAAGGAGTCATTAGAAGTAGGGCTATGGTACCTTAAGAAATAGGGGGGGTTTTTTTTTTTTTTTAGCAATGAGTTTTCAGTGCCCTTTATGTACTGGTTAGCAAGTATGCCCCTTGATAATTTGCTCATACGAAAATGATTGAATTCCACAACTTTAATAAAAATGTAGGATTCATTTTTTTAATACGAATCCTTTCCAAAAAAAGGGAGAAGCCTGTGTTTCAATTCCCCTTCTCCTCCCTTCCCCCCAAAAGCCAGTGGCACCCTCAATAAGTACGAAAAGCCATAGAAGTTTGAGAACTATTTTAGCTTTCCAGTGATTTTCTATAATTAAGTGTTTTTTCAACACATGTTCTAGCTGAGAGATGCCAAAAGCAGAGGATTGTTCAAAAGGTCCCTCCAGTGAATAGGATAAATTAAATATCTACTGTGTGAGTATGGCCTCACTGAGCATCTCAGACTCTTTACAGATCAAGGAATTCACTGGTATACTAACATTAAACAAAACCCTAAGATAGCAGCGGTGTTTAAATATGCACAAATAGATTCAGATCACTTGATCTTTGGCTATCTGTGCATATTTTAAATTTGAAGTCTGTGTTTCAAGACAAATGGTTAAACGTAAGACGCATTTACAGAGGACTGGAAGTCCTTTGATTTCATTTGGAAATTGTAACAAGGGGTTCAGATGAGCCCTAATTAGGCACTTGTTTTGTGAAACTGCCTGAGATTTATTTCTAAGGCAGCTCTGTACCGTGCGAGGTCTGTACTTTTATCATTAGTGATAATAGTTGGGGTCTGAACAAAGACAGGGTTGACATTCAGCCTGGATCTTCTGACCCTTTCATTTAAGTGAAGGACTAGAGAGTGAACATGAGTTTACAGTGCTCTTTGGTAAGAAAAAATACCCACCTTTGTCTGTGTTGGCAGGCAGATGAAGCGCCCACAGATTAGTAAACACCTCGCTAAAATACTGCAGGTACTTGCATACTAAGTTGTTTTTAAAAGTTAGTTCTTTTATTTACGCTATATGACATGTTTACTGAAGATTGCCCACAACAGGCTCTTGTGGGAAACAAGAAAGCAACGTCTTCAGTCATGAAAGCGTTCAGTCACTTTCCGTGAAGGTGGTGCTGTAGTAAAAATGTTAATGCCCAATTTCACATCGGCTGACACAGAAGTCCTAGGACAGAGTTGGCATTTGCTTCGTGTTCAGTGCAGATGTCCGTCCAGCCTCTGAAGAGAAAAGGATGTGGATTCATAATGGGGTGATGTATTTCTGTGCTGTAGATGCAGGAGATTCTTAGGAGCTAACCAAGATGTAATACAGTAAATGGAAATGTTGTGATGACTTTGTGAAGCTGTCTGATGTATTAAGGTTTTTTCAGTCCCTTTCTACGTAGCTCAGATATTTTTTTTTTACAAAGAATGTTGCTAATTGTATGTTGTTCATCGAGTGGCGTAGCCAGGCAGCGTGTGCAAAATACGGCTAAGAGAAGGGCGAGACCAGCTCTACATTTCTAGGAAACAGTGTTGAAGTGATGTGGGAGAAATGGGAATTCACTTTGCCAGGCTGCATGTGAAGTGCTTGTCAGATGTAAGGAAGAGCCTGGGTGCCTGGTAGCATGCTTGCAGAACAGAATACCAAGAAAATTAGATTATATTCAGAAATGTTTTCAGCTGTAACGTTTTGCATATGTTGCTTTACCCATAAGGGGGAAAATGGATGGACATTTTCTTAAACTTTTATAAAAGGTTTTTTTCCGTTTGCGATGCCTGCTGTCTGTAGGGATGTAACTGAACCCAGCTCTGAGACACACGCTTCCAGCAGAACAAGCCCTGTGCTCCTTAAGAAGAGAATCGCAGAATTTTCTTTTGCTGTGGTTGTCCTGTTAATTTTTAAGACGTGTCAGTATTTTTTGTTTTGTACGTTAGGAGAAGATTTTTGGACTCAATTCAGAAATTTCACTAGTTTTCCAATATTTTTTAGGGCAGTGAGCATTAGATGGATTATTGAATTTGTAATTTCACATGACAGATTGTACAGGAATTTCTAATGTGTCTTGTCATGAAAGGATGGATCAGTTTATGTATCTTCCTCATTTCACTGCTTACAGGTGTTAAATGCTTTTTGTTTGCAGGCTTATTAGTTCTTTATGTCTAAGATTAAGGCTTAACGGAAAATTATCCATTTATTTCACAATTATTGAAAATAAACCAGAAAATTGATCTTAGCTTGATGTGAGATTTACTACATGTATAAACTAAATGCCCTAGGTACTCAGGAAGTCACTAATTTAGAGGTGTCTCGTTACTGAGACAAACTTGCAAAAACCCCTGAATCCCAATTCACAAATTGGTTATTCGTTTGTCGGGGGATATTTCACATCTAACACATAAGCCCGCGACCTTTAATTAGAATTTTGCAGTTTGTTTTATGCCCCTTGAGGCTGACACCTTGAAAAATTTTTTTCTTGATTTCTTATTGCTAATAAGCATCTTCCTCTTCCCCTCTGGTACTCTGAAGAAAATGATGCAAATACACTTAATTACAGTGGTGGCAATAATTTGTTAGCTGAATATGTGATCAGGCAGATGCAAAAATGATCTGATTAGATCTGTGATCACACTGGAAAGAAAGGTAACACACTGCTACATTTAAGAGAAACTGTTCTTTTTTGCCTTCCCTTTGCAGGAGGGAAGAAGCATGTCCCGTCTGTCTCTAACGCGGTCCCCGGTTTCTCCTCTGGCTGCTCAAGGAATTCCTCTCCCAGCTCAACTCACCAAGTCGAACGCTCCCGTGCACATCGATGTAGGAGGACACATGTACACCAGCAGCCTGGCTACCTTGACAAAGTACCCAGACTCCAGGTAAGATCTTGGAGCTTTCAGGCTCGCTGCCCATTTCTGTTCATTGCATGGAAAGAGGCATGTACCTGTGAGGAATATTTCAATGCAAAATATGATTTATTATATATTCACCACTTATGAATAATTCAGTTTCCGATTTATACAGTAACTTCAGTGAGGTTCTACAGAAAAAAAAAGGCTGTAAAATTTATGTATTATTTAGAGAGTCTATTCATTTTCTCTCTCGTCTTCTGCACTCTGCCGATACGTTTGAAGTACCTGTTGGCGTGCTGCCCTAGATTATTTCCAACGGTACCAAGCAACTTCTTTCTTTCAGAATTATGGGAAAAGAATTGGGGTTTTCTTCCTTAGGGAAACAGAACAGCTCTGTTACACTGGGACTAATGGATGCTTCTGCAGCCAGCCAAAATCCTAACCTCAGTAGCAGCAGCTGCGTGCCTCAGTGTCAGCGGTCATTTCCTTTGGGCAGCAGCCAGCAGACCTGCTCTGTCTGCTTGCAGCTGCAGATTGGGTTGCATCTTCTCATTCTTCAAGGTAGCTGGTTTGTGCTGGACATGGTTGGTGACACGTCTGGCAAGATGTAGATCTGGCCAGTGTTACCTCAGAGTAGACTCCAGATATGCCGGATTATGAACAGATGTGGCGCGAGAGGATGTTTGCGCATATGAGAGAGTCTCTCTGTTATTTGCCTGTCTCACAGTCCTGCTGTGAAGGCTGGGGGACCCTGGGCAGTGTCAGGCCTGTGGTGGTAGTGTGGGAGAGACTGCTGTGCTAAGGGTTAAAGACATACCTGCTTTTGATGTACAGTTAGGATCACTAAACCGCTTCAGCATTTTGTCGTTCAGACTCCGTGTTTTTCAGAAGGGTTCAGAAGAGAAGGTGTGGATGTGCAGTGTCAGGGTGCCCAGCAGGCTGGTTAAAGGAGGCACTAGTGACTCAAAAGCAAACCACAGCCCAGGTCACCAGGTTTCACTGCCAGAGGTTTTGCTACCTGCTTGGCTAGTATTTCTATAAGGGATACATATACTTTTTCGGTATGACAACCAATGTAAAGCTCCAGTTTCATTTGAAGACTTTTCCTTTAAAAGAACTAGGAATTTTTGCACAGATTTGGCATGTTCCCAAGCAATAAATGACATTTATGGAGACACCTTGAAACGCCTCTGATGTCATAAAACATATGGCCGTGATTTCATTCCAAGGAAAGGGAGCTGCTGAAATTCTCTGTGGAAAAGAAACAATTATTAAAATAGGTATATCTTATGGTTAGGCCAAAACAACGTGATTTTTCCAGACAGTGTCTTGCTTGTTTAATGACAAATGCTTCATAGTATAAAAGAATACAGGGAAGATTCAGCAGTTGTGATAGAGTAGCACTTCTGTTTCCACATTTTAAACTATCACTGCTGATGCTATTTTAAAAATATACCCCATATTAGACTTACTTAGTAAAAGTTTTAGTTACAGATGCTTTGGGAGAGTGCAAATAAATCTACAGATTTTGTTTAAAGAGAATAGAGTACTGATCTGGAACTTTTTTTATTTTTCCTGTTTGATAAATAATAAACACATATTTCGTCAGATTATGTAGTTTGTTTAAACTGAAAGTACAAAACTGTGACTGACCAGACTTGTGTGTTGCCTGATGTTTGCTGTATACTGTCTTTTGTTTGTGTTGCTGTGTTTCCACATAAGGCTTGGATGCTTTTTCAGCTGCTCAAACTTAGTTCTCACTGGAGTAAGAGGTTACCGAATGAGACCTGTAAGTCACATACATTTTTATAGCAGAAGATAACCCTTCACAAGCATCTCAAGTAGGAGACACTGCTACATACATTATGAAGCTGGATGAAGGGTGAACCTTCATTTAGTATTTCCTCCCCCTTTTTTTTTTTAAGGTTTGTTTTTCTGCAGTGCTGTGTAGTAGACCTGGTTGGTTACCCCCCATAGAGTCTGCGCTGCTCTCATTCCTCGTTAGGGCAAAGTACTTGCAGTTATTTCAGTGGGATGATTTGAGTTCCTGATGGTGTTTCGCTGCCCTGTGGTGTATCTTCTGTAAAGCACAGTATTGCAGTGGTCTGGCTGGGAGAGGAATCCCAAGTCTCTCACATGTGCAGAGGAAGGAGGGAGATAGCTTTTCTGAGCAAGACATCTGGAAACAATGCCAGACCACTGTCAGCTTATGCTCAGAGGTAACATGCATGGCCCCATATTGAGGCATGGCCATACTCATCCACGTGCAGAGCTTTCAGGATTATTCTGAACAGCTTATTAAAGTCTTGGTTTAAGCACCAGTTTAAAAGCTTCAAATCTAAGAAGTCAAATTTGTAGATTGTATTTCAGCAAAAGGTGTAAACATACGCTGAGATGCTTTGCTATCTCTCAGCTTCAGTCACAGAAAACAGTTTGCACTCAGTAAAATTTAAAGCTGTGAGAATAAACTTCCTCTTTATTTGTGTTACAGTCTTTTAATTCTTTCTCTGTGCTCCACAATCCTAAGTGGGCTTTTAGCTTGTAGTATATACTGTACATGGATGTTTAAGAACACATACAGATCGTGAGCATGTGTATAAGTACAGTCAGGCTATGCAAACATAGAGACATCACATGCCAGTGGAAACCAGAAAAAAATAAATTGTCAGATTGTGTTTATCCTGCCATAGTATTTTGAGGAGGCCCAATCCTACTAGGTCCCAAACAAACAGTTGACATCTACTTCAGTGGGAGGGAAGAGCTCCCAGCAGCTTGCCAGATCAGGCCTAGCAGGAGCAAGTATAGGTATGACCAGTTCCTGCCTATACCTGCTCTCCAGTCACCCCTCTGGTATGATATAAATTACACCTGACAGCAGGCAGCATGATACATTTCTTATTGTAATTTGTGAGGATTGACTGTGCTCGGCCCACTCAGCTGTCTCTGTTTGGCTGTTCCCAGGTTAGGTGGTTGGCTCTAATTTGGGGAAAGAAAGAACCTGATTCTGGAAGTCTTACTCACATGAGTGAATGGCTGGTGATGTGGAGTTCAGATCTTTCATTTCAGGGATCCCAGAGTTGATTCAGAGCAACCTGGACAAAGTCTTCGATGTTGTTTGTATTAGCACAGCTGTTGTGAGAAGAGCATTTGTCCATTTGGTTAAATTTTCATAAGTAAAGGGTACCAGATTAAGCATTAAAGGAGGTAGATGCCCTCTTTCCAGTAAATTCGTATAGGCTACATAAATTCTCTCATTCAAAAAGGAGAAAACTTGAGCAGCGCAAAACTGGCGTGACAAAGGAGAAGAGGGTCAGCCACTGTCAAAGATGGTTTCTAAACCACTTACATGCACCCTACACACTACCCTTTACCCTTGCAGTTGGCTTTTTGAATGAAGCACTGTACAGGAGACTAAGATGGCCTTTTAGAGGATGAAAGGCAAGAAAAATGAGAAATACATAAAAGATGTGATGAACAACAGCATAATGATGGAGGTCACAGAAATTATCTCAGAAATAGTATTATTAATCTCTCTTCCTATAGCTACTTGAGGCTGCTTTCTATGCATACCCAAAACTGCCATTGAAGTTAACAAGCTTTAGAGATACAAGGAGGCTGGTGTTGTCCTACCTGGATCAGAGGCTCAATTTAAATATTTTATTTTTGGCAAATTCTCCCACCAAGACTCCAAATTCTGATCGTTGTGTGTTACAGGTAGGAAGGGAAAAATAAAACCAGTTGAATTCAGTGTAGTGACTCTTACCATCAACATCTAATTTCTAAAGTAACTGTCTAAATAGACAAGTTATTCATCTATGAGAGCGTGTCCTCTAGAAATTCCATTAATGTTTTCACCCAGAAGCCCTCTGAAGCAGCCCCTTCACACATTGACACTTGGACATGAATTTATATGACAGATTGTAAAGGCTGCAAAACTTCTAGCACATCTATAAAGTGAGTTGCAAATTGTATTTGTCCAAGGGGGTGAGACAATTCTTACATTTAAAGAACACCCACACCAAAAGTCCAAGCTCCTAACGAGCAGTCAGGAATGACCAAAGATGTTGCCAGATCCTCCAGTCTTACTCCCACTGACTTCTGCGGCAGACGTCTCATCAGCTTCAAGCAGAAAAGAAGCAGAAGTTCCAAACCCCTGTATACCACAGCAAGCACCAGCTTCTTCATTTTACTGGAAACTTTGATATCACTTTGAATTTGTTAGAAAGCAGAGGAGTAGCCCATCAGAAGCCTTTCCTTTTTGCAGCCTTGAATAGTGTTCTTAACGAAGAGAGTTGTTCTGCTATAAAAGGTAAATGTATTTACCTTACATTCTTTGTTAATTAGTATTTGTTGTATAACCCTTTATTAAAGATAAGTATGTTGCTTTGTTCCAAATATATTTATAAAAGCTCTTGCTTTCTGTGGTCCTAGCCATGTGACCAAAGCGAGCAGGAATAATCTTAGTTGGAGTGGCAGTGTCTAGTTGGGAATGGTGTGGGGGGACAGACCCAGGGAGCCTCCCCCTGACAGCTTCTGGTGCACTGTGTTTGAGACCTCTCTGCTCCCAGCCTTTCCTCTTCAGGAAAACTGAGCATTTTGGCCACGTGGCCCAAGGCATGCTGAGTCAGTGCTAGCAGTTCTCATCCTGATCTCTGCTTTTGGGGACTTGGACTTTATTACCCGCTTCTCTGGAGGCTCTGTCCTCCAAAGAAAACCAGCACAGGCTTTAACTGTTTCAGAAACCGATGACCTTAGCTATTCCAAGACACAGTAGAGTTTTGCAGGCATATCCCTGCCTCACCTTCTTCTGAACACACAAACTTTTTTTTGTGTGATTTACAAGGGAGTTCCCTAAAGCTTGTGGCTTCTCCTCTGAATGCTTCTTGTCAAAACAGTCATTCTTGTATAGATTCACTGTCAAGACAAACTCTTGTACCAAGCATGAACTTCTGATTCTAGCTACACTGTAGGTAGCTGTGGTTTTTAATTACCCTACCTTTTCCTCCAGCATCTCCATGGCTCTACTTGCTGGAACTCAGCACTGTCAGCTGAGATCTTCTGCTTCTCCCTTTTCTCCAGCCACACCAGACTGACCTGAGTTCAGGGGAATGCTCTAGGACCCCTCTGTGGTCCCTGACAGAACGTGGCAGATGACTCCATAGAGCCAGATAGAGTGGTTTCAGAAGCTCAACACATCCGCTGCTGAGATCTACAAGAGCGTGTAAAGGATAATGTGGAAAATCTAAGGGCTCCATACTGGGTCCTGCTTTGCACTTCTTGGGAGGAAGCAGGGAAATTCTTAATTTGGATATGTTTAGGATATATAATTCTCCAGAATTAGCGTACCTGAGAATATCTCACATTTCTTGCTCATGTAGGATCAATCCAGTGTCACTCTTACTAGAATTTACTTACTAATTTCCCATCAAATCTGTGCATTATTGGTGTTACTGACTGAAAACAATGTCCAATTAGCAAGTTGCTTTGAATACCCCATGCTGGCAGTTAGAGTGTAAATCAGTCCTTTGACAAGGCCTATACTTGGGACATAAGTGCAGTGAGGACCAGATTTGTTCATAATCTGAGATTGCTGGTGGCTGTGACAGCACAGCACATTTGAGGGCAGGATCCCATTCTGGAGCAGAACGGGTGTCAGCTTTCCTGGGCCAGTACAGGGCCTCCCGCCAGCCCCATGCTGCAGCAGTCCTGCACCACTGCAGCATCAGTAGCATTCATCCTGACTGAGGTGTCTCCCAGACCACTCCGTGCCACTGCCACCTCAAACTGCTCACCCACCCAGTACCTGTACAGCTTCCTGTCCCTCTTCAATCCCCCTCTCATCCCTGCACTCCTGCTAAATGGCTGCTTTAAGCACAGCAAAGGACATACTCAAGCGTGATGCCATGGCACATTTCACCCTTCACAAGCTAACCACGCTTCCCACCAAGGTCAGTTGTTGAGTGCCCTGTCTGTGGAGTGACACCAGGCTCTGACACTCAGGAGCTGTGAACTGTTGTGTATTACCCAAAAGGCAAAGAGTTTGAGTGAGAGCCAGCAGCCCAGGTTCAGGCAAAGCGCTACAAAACGCACCTGCATGTAAGCTGCAGCACAAAGCTCATTAATTTTAATAGGCATTGTGAACTTAAACCATACACAGACTTTAAAGCCAAGCACCTGAAGAAGCAGGAGCAAGTGTCTTCCCTGCACATTACAGACGCTGAGAGGTGCAGGTTACAGACACAGTACAGGAGTGCTGCTCACACCTAATGACATCGCACACCCATGTCACAGCTCTGCAGGGGGGTGAGCCTGCCAGGGCTCCCCGGGGCTCTGCCCCTGTTTAAGGCACTCAGGTGTCTGCTGCAGAGGAGAACAGGGAAAGGAGCTGAAAAGCAGAGATTTCGGTTATATGCAGTGCCTTGTCTGGATTTTCATGGAGATTCATTATCAGTTTCAGTTCCTGCACCTGCTGCAATTTAGAGTTTTTCTTAACATGGTTGTTGACTAGGCAAATCTGTCTTTGGTTTCCAAGGGAATTTTGACCAGTAGAACCCTTACAGAACAAAAAAAAGCTTAAAAATGGCCATTCCCCTTCCCATCCTCTGTCTCCCCTGAGTCTGCCTGTAGATGTTGCACTTAACTGGAGTGGGAGCTGGAGCAAGCAAAGGAACTCTGGTTGCCAGGCTGCCAATTAGATAGTGCAAAATGAAGCAGTCTTGCCCCATCTGCAAAGCCAAGTATTGCTGTTCTGTATGGGTGCTGCGTGGCTGAGGTCACACAAGTCCGCGCAGCACTTTGATAAGCTGGGGGAAAGGTGTGAAGCGTGTGTTCCTATGGGCAGATGTGCGATGCTGTTAGGACACATCCAGCACAGCTCTCGGGCAGCACACGGGGCAGAACGCAGTGGGTGGAGGTGAAGAACTGTCTCCTCTTGCAGACAGACTGGCCAGAACTGTTATGGCAAGAGGTGCAGCAGTGCCAGGTCTGTGAGCACCAGAGCGTGAGCTGTGCTAGAGGAGGGGTAAATGGCTTGGCCTCTGTGGAAGATAAAAATAACCTGTAAGAGGGCTGTAATTACAGCTGGAAGTGATGATGTTAGATACCCTGTCTCTAGCTTACACTAGTGGGAAAAAGTCCTGAATTCCAGGTCTGGCAGACCAGGAATGGAAGCAGACCACAGTAGCAGATTCCCTGTGTTACCCAGGGCTGCTGTTGCAGAGCTGGAGCAGTAGCTTTGCTAGTAAAGGAGAATAGTCCCTGTAGACCTAATCCTTCACTTCAATGACTTGGGGAGATGGGAGGGAAGGAATTGCTGTGGAAGCTGATTCTTCAGACCTGTCTGTGTCTGCCTTTCCTGGATCTGTTACTAGGTGGCATGTAGCGAGGCAGCACGGAGCTGAGCTGTCTGCTGTGACAGAGGTGTTTGCTCCGTGCTGGACCTCGCTGTGCCCAGCAACAGCCACTGCCCAGGGACTGCCCGCAGGTTCTGGAGAGGAAAGCAGAGTTTACCCTTTGGGAGTACAAATCTTCCTGTAACGGGGTGCTGAGATTTGGCCTTGTCGATGGATGAATTATTTGTGTGTTTACTAGGAATATTTGAAGAAATGTAGAAGAAAATACTGCCTAGCTAGTCTCTGATGAATGCGTTCTCGGAAATTACTGCTTCTTTGTATACATTTTCAGCCTGGGTTGCATGGGGTTCTAGGCATAAATGGGTATTATGGTGCCTAGGAAGGGGCAGACCAGGCAAGTCATGGAAAGGAGAAGATAGCAAATCAACACTCACTCCGTGCTGGACAATAAAATTTTGGCTGTGGTGCTTTTGATTTATAAACTTTTGATTTATAAAGACCCTGAAATGGCAAGTAGACCTGGTTGGCTTAAGGGGGATATTTCATGAACTACTGAGGAAGTTTATAAAACAGATTCCCTAGATTACGAAGCAAGGGGATATCTGTTTTGTAAGGAACATGTTATGAAATGAATTTGTCTCTAGGCCTAACTTAATTATTTTAATGATCCCACTGGTGGTTGTAGTAGGTGTCGTTCTGTGTATAGATTGTGACCTACATGCTTGTGATCATTTATGAAATCTAAGATTTAAAAATACATTGGACCTTATTAATTCCTTGCCTACTTCTGCTGAAATAAATGGAGGTGGTTTGGATAATGGTACGTTGGGCCAAGTATCTCTTCCAGTGAAGTCAATGAGAGTTCTACCATAAGCTTAAATAGAAAGATAAATAAGCCCTGTTCTCTTAGAATACTGGCCAGAATAATTCGTCATGGAACCGTGTTGACCTCTGTGAAGTTACACCAAGGATGTATACTGATATGAAGTGTAGAGAGGAATTACAAGAACCTGAACGTTGTAGTAAGATGCTTCTGCTGGGTATCCAGAGTGCTTGGTCTCAAAGTCATCCAAAGGTGTAAACCCAACAGGCAAATGAAGACAGAGCATCGTGTGTTTGCGGGTGCATGCGTGTGCCTTCCCTGCTCAGAGGACCTTACCAAAGGGGTGACTCTGCTGATTCTGAAGGAGTTTCTCCAAATTTGTACCTGTATAAGTGAAATCAAAATGAATCTATTTATGGGTTAATACAATCTTTAAGAGCAAAGTGCGTATTTAAATAGAAGAAATAGGCAGGCAGGCAGGAGCAGGATTCATATGTGGGAGCATGAAGGAGGCTAGATCTCGAGCACAGAGTGACAGATGTTGTGGCGGGTGCCAGGCTGTGGCTGACCCAAGGTTGTGCCCCGTGCTGCTGCTAGCACATTGGCCTTGCCAGGTTTTTCTGTTACTTGAAATGCAGTAAATTGCTGAGTATACCTCGTCCTTGCAGCGTGTTCCCTTGTGCTGCACTGACACAAAATGCATCATCTGGTGACTGAAACAGGTAGGTAATGTCAGTCACTCTCATGCGTGGTATAACTCCATTGATACAAAGTTACACCAGGTTGGTGGCTCTCCTAACCCAATCTGATCGCTGGGAGAAGCTGCAGAGCTGGAATTAAACTCCAGAATTACAAACTCTTATCCCCGTGCTCTGTCCACCAGCCTGCCTACTCCTTCACCTTGTCTGCTCTGATTAGCATGCACTTCAGTCTTCTGATGCTTAAGAGATAAATGACACCTGTAAACCTTTCAGAAGGGTCTGGTTTTGTTTTTACCTGATTTGCCCTCACTTGAGACTCTGCCAGGCAGGACAGCTACTGGCTTGGCATGCGTGCAGGATTGCATTCCTTGTCGCTGCGGTCCCCGTGACGACTGCCTGCCTGTCAGAGCTGGGCACCAGGACACATGGCCGGGGCAGAGGTATTCTGGTGTTCACCTGTACTGTGTTGATTTCACTCTACTGCAGTATCCTATGCATTCAAAGGCTAAAATTGCTGCTTTTTCATCTGCTGAGGACTAGATAAAGCAAAACCTGAAAGGAGTCCTTCACGTGGATGCTGGGAAGCTATTATGCAGCATTTGCACCGTTACTCTTGGTCAGACTCAGAAGGGAGCAGTTGGCAAGCATTGGAAACTGAGATTTGCACCGTAAAGCTGAAACGCTGAAGGAATCCCAGTCCAAAGGGCAGGCTCCTGTTACGCCTCTCTCCTAATGGAGTGCAGATGCTACCAGTGCTGCAGGTAATCCGTTTAGATCTGGTAGATGCTTTTCCAGCAGCAAATCTCTCTCTCTCTCTCTTGAGAAAGTTGACAATGAAAACCAGGGGCACTTTTTAACCTCTTTGGTGTCATACTGTGTTATGCCAGCAAGTTGTACCAGTGTGCTTTACCCCAAAGGCTGCAGCTTTGGCATTTGGGGAACGTGGTGTGCCTTCAGGGAGACTGCTGCCTAAATTCTGCCGTTGCAGAACTTACATACAATTTCACGGACGGATTTGGCTAGTGGAATTCCATGGGAACCAGTTGATGACAATAGAGAAACTGGGTCCTTTGCTTGTGCTGGGGTTGTCTGGGAGGGAAGGAGGGCTGAATTCGGGCCAGTAGTACTTAACACGGCTGTTGAATGAAGAGAAAATTCAATGTCTGCTTTTTAATCTTGCAGAGGGGGGAAGCGGGGGGGGAAATCACACATGGATTTGTAACCAGTTCCAAACATGTTTCCTCTTCTGTTCACATCCAGTTGTATTCTGTTCGCAGACATGAGGGTTAAAGTGGGAGCCTACTTCTGCTTCCAATTAAATCAGAGGATGCTTTGGCCCTGACTTCACTGGGACCAGAATCAAACCCATAACCATAGTATTGTATTTAAGAATGAGTCTCTCACAGTCACATAAAAAAGTCAGGTTCAACTTTAAGTATCTCATCAGAATCCATCAGTTTCTTACTATTTTAAAGTTTTTGCCAAGTTTAATTCTGTAGGGCAAGTGTCCTCTGTGCAGCAGGTGTATTGCTGTCTCTTTCCTGGGTGTGGGTTCCTCCTCTGTAGCACCTAGACAGGGGATCCCCCTTTTTTTTGTGGCCATGGCCGTGGAGCCAGGCCCTTCCCAGTGGACACGTGGGTGGGTTGCTTCCTCTCTGTCCCTGCTCTCTGGCTGCAGTAACGAAAAAAACTACTGGAAATTCCTCTTTGCTGTCTTGTCTGCCAACTGCTCAGGCTCACCAGCAAACACTGTTACACAAGTCTTCCTATTTGGTGTGGGTATATGGACTTTGGTGGTAGTTTTCTCTTCAAAATAACTTTTTAACAAATCATTCTTGATGTGTCCTGTTTCTTTAAGTGAACAGCCGGGAAAAGATAAGTGGATTAGTAGCTTAATTGGTGTAAGAATAAACAGGAGCGTTATTCATTCAGCATTTTAAGTGAGCTAACAAACTAGAGGTAGAGAGCACTGTATGCACCTTACCAATCACATACACGCTTGTAGAGAATTATAACCAGTTACAGTATGGCTGCAACTCCCCACTTCCTGCCAGAGCAAGTGGTGGTGTGAGCTGAACTAGAGGTGTACAATAGTATTATTGCAGCAGTGTTACGTTCTGGGACTGGGCAAAATTGGTGTAGTTTGCTTGAAGGATGGGCTGCAGGAAGAGCAAACAGAGGAAGAATGGAAGATAAACCGTTTTTTTCCATATTACTATTCTCAGCAACACAAGAGCTTCACTAGTTTAGTGAATCGACATACTAACCAAATGCCCAAGTAGCTTGGGCAGTTTCTTTTAAGCAGAAAGCTAACTTGTCCCTACCCAAAGAGGCTGGGGTCGTTCCTGTGCGCAGCAGCGGAGAGCGTCCCGGTGCCACGGAGGCCGGCATGGGCACCCAGGGTCACCTGGCGTTCCTGCTGGTCCCAGGCAGTGCAGTGGGTAGGGTCCCTGGCAGCCCGGGGCTGGGAGCCTTTTCCTGCAGAGCTGGAAATAAATAAAAGAATCCTAGGAAAAAGCTGCTCAGCTTTTGTGTCTTAAGATCAGAGGTAAAGGACTGTGGCCTGAGCAGGTTAAATATTCGAGCTGTTCACACGAGCAGCGTGTAGCAAAGTGAATGTGTTGGCCGTCCCCATTTACTTTGTTAAAGGCTGTGCAGCTCTTGAGTCCCGTCCCTCTTTCTGCTGCTGTGTACTGAAAGGTACTGGTTTCACAGCACCCACACATGCAAAGGATGCGGAGGGCCAGACTCACACCCTGAAAGGTAAATGAGTTACATTTGAAATTTTCCCTGCCTTCCCTGAGTCCCAGTGGAAGTTTCGCTCTTGACTTCAGTGAGCAAGGATTTAGTCCATTTATATTAAAATGTAACTAGTACCTGCATGTTTTCCAACCTCCCAGCATGCCATAATGGAAGTAACATCCAGATCTAGTCAGATCTGAAATTCTGAGTAAAAATACTGAGTTAGGTTCCACTTGAAGTTACGGCAAATAAGCGAGCAGGAAGAGAGCCTGCATTTGGTGCAGCCTCGTCCTCATCAGAGCCCTCATAGCACCATCATTTAGGGAAAAGGGATGGTTAAAGGAATACCAAGGAAAGGCTTGTATAGGCAGGAGTGTTTTATTTGAATTGTGCATCTTCTGTGTTAACAACTTAATGCCGTTGAGTGCCTGCAAATCCCACAGAGTTTGAACTGAAACAGTTCTTGCAGGATTGGGACCTTTGGGACACTAGGGAGTGCTTTGGGAAACTAAGTTGCTAGTTTAGGAATTAGTTTTAAACTAAAGAACTTTTGTTCTGCATTTATTGTCATGAACAAAAGTCAGTGTAGGTTCTCTGTTGAGAAAACACGAAAGGCCAAGAACCCTCACAGAGGTCAGATCAGAGCAGCAGCAACAATAGCATAATAAAATCAGGATACTTTTGCAATATAGATTTGTATTACTATTTATAATCTTCACCAACTATTTAGATAAAAGTTCAGTTAGAGTGAAACAAAAGACACAAGGAGAGCAAAAGTAACCTGAACATTATACTGGAAAAAATTGTACTACTGGAAATTCAGGTAACATGCTTCTTTAACTTCAAATGTAAGTCCACAATTCAAAATAAAGAGAGGAATTCCCAAATAGATAAATGTTAGCTACAGTGTATGAACTTCTGTGCAGCTACCTGGACTTCGGCACACTTCACAGAAAGGATAATATTTGGCTTCTACCATTAACAAATTCTGTGTTTTGAGGGTTCATATTGTATCGTAATATTATTCGGCTGCTTTTATTGAAAATAGGCAAGTCAGCCAGACTCTGCCCTTCTCACTCTGCCCAGGTAGTTACTGCTTGTTAGGAACTGGGCTGGCAGAACTGGCCTATCTTGAACTACAATAACTGCAGCCTCTGCTTGCGTTGGGCTGCCACGCATCTGCACACCCACCATGGTCAAGGCCTCTCTTCTGGTCATGGCAACTCCAGAGCAGCTCAGCCAGACCAAGGGAGTGCGAACAGTACAGTTAAGTGTCAAAAAGTAATGGGAGGCTCTTTGTCACTGTCCCTGCTACAAAGGATGAACGAGCCACGTCAGCGGCACGCAGGGAGCTTTTGATGGAGAAATGCAAATTGTACCTCTATTTGAAAGTAGATTTTTTTTCCTTGTTAAGCACAGTGAATGCAGTTTGTGACTGATGACTTACATAAGTGTGGTGGGGTGCTGTTGTGCTGGAGCGAGTGAGTGACGTTGTCTCTTATGTGTCTGCTTAGCCTGCCTGTAAATGTGGTTATGTGCTGGATGCAATGAAAGGATTCATAATAGAGCAATTAACGTATAGAAACTGTTTGTTTAGTGAAATCTTTTATAGCTGTTAAAATAACACACTGAAATATACAAATGCTACTTTAATAAGGCCAAATAAAGTTGTCAGCCTGACGGAGGGCTGGATTCTGCTGCTGTTACTCATGGCTAAGCAGCACTGTGCTCCTGAGCTGTTAACTCCCCATGAGACAGAGGGCAGAAGCAGGGCCCTGGGGAACATAAGTGCTGCTGATAAATTTGGGATGAGGGGCCAGTGCTGATGGGCCTAATCCCAGTATCCCAAGGAGGGGAAGAGCTTAGGGTTAATATCCTTGTAAAGGTGGTGGGAAAGAAAAGCCTGGAAAGTAATGCTTATGGGAGCCTCATTTCCCTTAGTCACTTGTCTGCTCGTTGTAATCTTTTGACCACTCCTCCTCCTCCTCCCTCAAGACCTGATGGGATGGCTGGCTGCACAGATGTAGGACCAGGGTGGCTCTCCACTAGCAAGAGAATTTTTTAATGCAGGAAAAGAGACTGACTTCTTTACCTGAGGTTAGAGTTTCCAATTCTTTTTCTTAACTGCTAATTTATGTGTAGGCAATATTTTTTAATTTGAATTGACATTAAGTGCCATGTATCAAAATCTAAAACCACATATATATATTTCCATGAAGTTATGTATCAGAGTCATCCACCAAAGTGTCTTAAGTGTGGAGGCCATCAAAAGCAGGTGGAAGAGAAAGAGCTGTAGGATCTTTTAACTTTACCATGAGTGCTTTGTGGTATTTCAAAACTAATAGGCAGTTTCCACTTCAGTGGATTTTATTACCTGTCGCTTCAGTGAACTTTAATGGTAGTAGCAGAGAACTGAAAACATAATTGTCAATGCTTTGGTTTTAACTAAAAAATCCATTACATGCCTAATTTTACTTTTTAGTGATGGTGTAAAAGGAGAAAAAAAAATTATTCCAGGACTTCCCAAGAATGATTCTGCATGGTAGATGATAGTGTTCTTTATGGATTATTGACTTTTAAAAATACATATTGATACTATATAGACTATCTCTGATCTATTGCAAAAAACAGATATTCTAGCCTGGGCAGCAAAATATGAAGCACTAAATCTAGATAACAGATCCTGCAGTTCCTTCAGGTGCTTAATAGTTAATGAGTATAATATCCTTCAAGAGCACTGCAAAGTGAACATATGGCTCAAAAAACTCCTGTGGCATTCCAGGATCAGTGCTGGAAGGCAGGATCAGGAGGTTATATGAATTGTAGATGGATAAACCTACTGCCTCCTGAGTTACCTCCTCCATCCCTTTGCTGAGATCACACTGTACTACTTGATACTTGTTGAAAATTGTGAGAGGCGCTTTAGAGTTACAGGCTTTTAGTATCTCCCTTTTGGTTCTCACAGGTCAGTTTTGTACTCGAGGATCTCTGGTTGCTCATTTCTGCCATCAGGATTGAAGGGTCTGGGGCTGAGTGATGCCTGTATGAGGCCAGGCAGTGTCTGTAGGATGCTGGTGTTTGAGGCTGCCCTGCTGAAATGCACGTGTTCACCCTGGTCTTGTAGGAGTGGTGGGAGAAGGAGTTGGTGGTTTGAGAGGCTCAGGCACGCCTGGAGCAGTGACCTGCCTAGGCACTGCAGGCTCGATGCCTGCATCCTTTTGGAACTGGAAGCCAGTACCTGATCTGGGCTTACTTATGCCAGAACCTCCCTTTGGGGAACCTCGCTGTGTCTTCAGGCACATGAACCAATCTCAAAGCACCTGTGGCTGCTTGGATTTCATCGTTTGCAGAGCAGCAGTTAATACCCCCAATTTAAGACTCAAACTCTCCTCCCACCACCACTTTTCCTCATGACTGTAGAAACAGAAGATTTAAAAGATGCTTAAAACAAAATTCTCCCCAGCTGAAACACTGCATGTTTCACTGAATCCAAGCCAACTGTATGACTGAAGCAATCTGAGGGGTCAGGGTGTTAGCTTTGATTAAGAAGGAAGCTGTGGCAGAGCTTTAAGGTGAAGCCCACATGGTTTCTGCAGCGTAGCACAGCCGTGTGTGCACAGAGCTGTGCTCCGGACAGGGTCTCTCCGTAGTGATGGTTTCCCCTAGTTGGAGAAGGGCTTAAAATCACTGCTCAGGTAGCAGGGTTTGATGGTACAGTATAACCACACAACAGAGCTTTGTTTATGGACTTTCTCACTAATTATAGCTGAAGTTTTAAACTGAGGCAGATCAGAAAACCTGCTGCAGCCACACGCGACCTTTAGCCACGTTCCTCACTGTACAGGGCATGAGGGAGCATGTGTCCTGGCAGAGACAACATTTTAACATCTTTCCCTCATAACTACCATCAGGCCAAAAGGCAGGAGATACCCATTTGCTGCTCAGATGGGTTATCCCTCTCCTCTGGCCGGCCCTGCCTGCTTTTTGGATGGGTTGGGCGTTGTAACATACCTCCTTGGGGAGAGCAGCTGCAGGTGCTTTCTCTATTACAGTTTGCTTTGCTGGGAATTTGTGTATGAACCTGTCAGTTTTACAGGAAAAATAACAGACGTATGAAAACCACTTCTGTAGAGATTTGGCAGCACCGTCCACTGCCCACCCCAGACCACACTGCTGCAGCTGGGATGTAGCTGTGCCAGCAGAGAGCCACTCCTGCAGCTTTCCACTCTTCTTTCCCAGCAATTGCTTTCTTGTGATGGGACGAGTAACAGACTTACAACAGACGTAGCTACACCGGCAGCAGTGCCAGGCACAGTGTCAGGTGCTCCAGCCTCTCAGGCACCTTTGCTCCAATTCACAGCATTTTTTCTCTTCCAAGTAGATAATAGTATCTCTCCTACCCACCTTGAGCAAATATTTAAGAGATAAAGTGTCACTGTTTGTGCTCAGCAGCAGGGGCTGGACTCTGCTCGTACACCTGGGATGCTTTGCTAACGTGTCCTGCGGGGCAGTTTCAGGTCACGCTGGGTGCCCCAGCTCAGAACACCCCTCTTCCTCCTCTCGGCGGCATTTCCCACGCCCGCCCCCCGCGCCTCCAGCTCCAGAGCAGGGCCCTGCAGCCGAGCGCCCGGTGCCGGGAGCGGCGGAGCCGGTGTCG